>NW_006921679.1:2707358-2711021 GCF_000298275.1 Orycteropus afer afer
AAATCAAAATAAAATTAAAAAATAAATAAATTAAAAAAAAAAATAATAATAATAATAAAAAAGAAACTTGGCTGCTAACCAAAAGGTCAGTGGTTTGAACCCACCAACCACTCCATGGGAGAGAGATGACGCAGTCTGCTTCTCTAAAGATTTACAGCTGTGGAAACCTCACGGAGCAGTTCTATTCTGTCTATGATCACTATGAGTTGAAATCGACTCAATGGCAGTGGGTTTGGTTTTGGTTTCCATATTCTCTGAGATCCACCCAAACTTCTAGATCCTCAGTATCCAGAAAACGAGTGTCCTCTCCTTTTGCTTCCTGAGCTTACAGCAGTTTATACTAAGGACGGCCTTTTGAAGCGTGTGGGTGAATACTGATGGCAGTTTGCTTCTCTACCTCCAAGTCCCTCAAGCCCCACACCCTAAGCCCATGCAGATTTGGTGAAGATTGGAATTAAA
This sequence comes from Orycteropus afer afer, assembly GCF_000298275.1. Lineage (NCBI taxonomy): Eukaryota > Metazoa > Chordata > Mammalia > Tubulidentata > Orycteropodidae > Orycteropus > Orycteropus afer. The sequence goes on from NW_006921679.1 coordinate 2,707,818, forward strand.
AAGCAAACAAACAAAAGCTAATGTATACTGATTTCCTAGAAACAGAAATTCTACCTAAAACAAAAATAGAATAATTTTTAAAAAAATCTTCAGGCAAATGAGAAATAGTTTTAAACAATTTCACCCAAATCAATATGCAAAGGTGTAGTTTTGTGCTTAGTATTTAAAGCCCTAATAATGATTTATTTAAATATCTTTACATACCTGGGTAAATGAATGAAAGCTTAAATGGAGGGGCAGTGCTAAAAGGCAAGGAGGCGGGATCTTCTGACTTCTCTAACTACACAAGAGGAGGGCAGAATCACCAACAGCAGCCTAATGCCTGCTCCTATGAGGCCATACTTGCTGCCACCCTCCAGCCCTCTTACTAACCTTGACACCAACTATTCCTCCTATGGCACCCACCACCTCTCTGCTGGGTTTGCTAATTCACTGCAGTAGTCAGCCACAAAGAACTCAGTGATTATGGGATTTATTATGGAAGCAACAGGCTACATACAATTCAAGTTCAGGAACACGCTCAGCCTCTCTCAGGTCTCTCTCAGCTAGCTGTCTCTCAGCTGACAGTCTCTCTCAGTCTCTCTCAGCAGCGCATCTCTCTCAGCAGCCCATCTTTCTCAGCAAGTCTCTCTCTGCAGCACATCTCTCAGCCAGCAGTCAGAGACTCTTCCTCCTCTCTGCCTCTAGGATGCCTCACTTTAAGCCCAACACCAGAATTCCACACACCCGAGAGACAGCGCACTTCCCAGAAGATTGCTTCCTGCTGCCCGCAACAGAAATACCCCAGGTGCGTAACTTAAAAATCAGGACCTACTTAGTTGCTTGGAGTTTACAGACTATGGCTAGATAAGCCATACTATGTAATTTACTACATTGCAGGCAGATATTGTTATTTCTCATTTAAAACAAAAATCACATATATATCTGAAAACCCATTAATAGTATTATTTTTTATGAGTCAGTCCTTGTACTAAATAAAAATTGTATTAATTTATAATACCTACTTTAGTTTTGATCATTGCTCACATGACTTCCCTAGATTTCATCTGGCTTGCTGGGGTGTCCACTGCTCTAGTATTCATCTGGCTACCTTGGAACTTCAATAAAACTTTACTGCAGATCTTTCTAGAAGACAGATTAAATAATCACTTCTTTGATTCTGATTACCGTGAAAATACTTCACAAAGCTAAGCATGTAATAGAATTCCTTGTCCCTTTTTCATCTGGAAAACATGCATTAAGATTTAACACAGGTTGTTTCCTCCTTAGGAGGCCTTCCTGAGGACCCCTTTTGAGAAAGTATCCTCCTCGTGTGCCCACAAAACCCCAAGTGAACCTTCACCAAAGCTATAGTGACTGTACTGGAACTGTCTGTCCTCCCCTGCAATAAGTTTCCCAAAAAGAGGAATCTCTTTTTCTTTGTATCCCCAGGGCCCAGCATGCAACAGGTGGTTAACAAACAAAAAGAGTGTGTAAGGAATGAATGAATCTTTATGAATGGAGAGCAATCCCAAATTCAAAGTGTAAAAAATAATAGCTTTAAACAATTTCAGTTAATATGCAAAAATATAGTTTTGTGCTTATGTATTTTAAGCACTAATAATGATTTATTTTTGGAAGGAAGGTTGGGCAATCTACTTCCGTAGTGTTACTGCCTCAGAAACCCAAAGAGGGGTTGCTTTCAGTCTAATCCGACTCGATGGCACATAACAACAACAACAATGATTTATTTAAATATCTTTATATTAGGAGCTCTGGCAGTATAGTGCCTAATGCATTTGACCGCTAACCAGAAGGCTGGCGGTTCAAACCCACCAGCCACTCCTTGGAAGGACAACTAGGCAATCTACTTCTGTAGAGATACTGCCTTGGAAACCCAAGGAGAGGTTGCTATGAGTTGGGACTGAAATATCTTTATATAGCTGGGTATATATGTAGTCTGCAATGGCAATTTCACTAAAGAACTATGTATACAAACAGAAATAAAGATTCTTTGCTTCCTTTTACTATAACCACAAGTAAGGATGGGGGAGGGGGCTTATTAACAAGGAGAAAGCAGTAAAGCCTTTGACAGGAGGTGGTGGGGTTAACTGAATCAAAGGATGTTGTCATATTTTATTGATTTATTTTGTTCCTTGGAAGTAACAATGGCCGGACTTCATCTCACCTACTTTGGTTATGTTGTCAGAAGAAACCATTCCCTGGAGAGGGATATCATGCTTGGTAAACTGAAAAACCAAAACAAAACAAACTCATTGCTGTAAATTGGATCTGACTCACAGGGACCCCTCTTTGAGTTTTTGAGGTGGTATCACCACGGAAGTAGATTGCCCAACCTTCCTTCCAAGGAGTGGCTGGTGGGTTTGAACCACCAGCTTTCTGGTTAGCAGTCAAGTGCCTTAGGTACTATGCCACCAGAACTCCCTGGTAAAGTGAAGGGTCAGAGAGAAAGAGGAAGACCCTTAATGAGATGGAGTGACACAGTGGCTACAATGATGGGCTCAAGTGTAGCAAGGATTGTGAGGCTGGCGCAGGACTGGGCAGTGTTTCGTTCTGTTGTACATGGGTCGCTATGAGTCAGAGCTGAATCCATGGCACCTAACAACAACGTCATAGGAACTGTGGAATCTCAGAAACAGCAGGCTCAGAAATTAGATCCTCTCAGGGGCTTTTCACTCCATTCCTGTGACCATGAATGAATGATCTGATGGGTTTGGAGTTAATTTTCAGCTTCAGTTTAAAGTTCATTGACAAAACACAATTTTTAAAAATCTCTGTTATTAAAATTTCTTTGTAAAGAATGAATGGGGATGAATGAGACATTTTAGCAAGTCTTGGCAAAACATGGAAGATGCATACTATTCATTATTTCTGTTGAGGTTTACAAATTAAATCACTAGTAAATAAACACAGAGGTGACCATCTATTAAGGAAAATTGACTTCTTGTTCAGGCAAAGCTCTGCTTTGTATCTGTGAAGTCCAAGTGTAGAGCAAATCATTTAAGGCCTAGTCTGCCCAAACTGCCTCTCCTGCTTTTACCTTATTCTTTTTTTTTTTTTTCTCCTTTTTTTTTATTAGACTATCTCTGCATTATGTTTTTTTTTTTAATTAGGATTTGGGTGAAGATTTACAGAGTAAATTCACTTTTCATACAGTAGTTCACATATACTTTTTTTGGTATCTTACAATTGATTCATAGTTTA
>NW_006921679.1:2717947-2721736 GCF_000298275.1 Orycteropus afer afer
TCGGAAACCCAAGGAGGGGTCACTATGAGTCGGGGCTGACTCGACGGCACATAACAACAACAACAACAACATATGAGAGACAAAACTAGTCCAAACTTATGATAGATTGTTACATTCATAATTTAAGGGTAGGAGGCATGGGACAGAGCTAGCATGTGGGCAATCTTTCCCTTCTAATATGCATTTCATTAATTTGCTCCTTTACTTTATAACCAAGAGAATGATCCTGGTTAGATCTTGGGAAAGGAGTGGGGAAAAGATGGGGCAGACATTTGTAGTCTAGAACCAATAAAGCCTGAAGTTCTGAAATAATTCAGGCAATCCAAATCTCCAAACTTGAGTTTTAATGACATGTCAAAGAGTAACTCTGCACATCTAAATACCTGGGTGGGTTTTGCCACTTTGTTTAAAAGTAGTTTCTAAATATTTATTGGCCATAGCTTAGACAGTCTCTTAACTTACAATTTTTGTGGAACTTTAAGCTAATAAATATTACCAGAATTAATAATCTTTCTATGAATTTGTTTCTAGGTAGGCTCCTTGGGCTCTAAGAACCTTGAATAACCCAACTCACTTAAAGGCTAGAAGGTGAAAAGAATAAACTTGAAAATGACCTTTTGGAAGATGGATCTTTATGATTTAGAGGTGGAGAGGAGTAAGGCAAAAGACTGTTCCATTTATAAAGGTATCAACAGGATAAACTGGTAACAAGCTAACAGGTATTCTGGACTAGAACAGAGAAATGTACAAGATCAGAAGAGAAGAACTAGTGAAAAGTAAGAGGTAAATGTCACTCATTGTCTGATCCAAGGGTGGTATCACTCCAAAAATAAGAGTAACATGGTGACATAATTAAAGCAGTAAACTGGAAAAATAATTCTAGATATAACGAATGAAAGATTGTTATAATGGAACTGAAACAATTTTATAATAGAAGAACCAGGAAGGGTCAAGGAATGTGACACACAAATTCCAAGCACAGGCTCTTCACCCTACACTACAAGGTTATGTTTTCCATGTTCCAAGTGCCTAAAATCATATGTGAAATGTGTGTATGTATTTTTCGGGAGGGAGGATGCATACTTTTATCAGATTCTCCATTGTTGTTATTATGTGCTGTCAAGTTGGCCCCAACTCATAGCAACCCCTCCTTGGGTTTCCGAGGCAGTATCACTATGGAAGTAGATTGCCCAACCTTCCTTCCGAGGAGTGGCTGGTGGGTTTGAACCGCCAGCCTTCTGGTTAGCAGTCAAGTGCCTTAGGCACTATGCTATCAGAGTGCCGGTATATCTCCATACTTCTTATTTTTGATTCATGAAGTTTTTCTGTCTTTCCACTAGGAAGGTGATAAGGCCAATGTAGGCTGCCTTCCCCCAAACTAGGTACCACTATATGTAAGGAAGCTGTCACCCCAGTAAGTACACTTCTCACCTGCATAGTTTCTCTTGAGAAATCTGAGCTTAGTCTTATCGGTTGCCCCTTGTAGGTAACTTTTCGTTTTTCCGGTACTGCTCTCATGATTCTTTCTTTGTCTTTGGTTTTGGTAAGTTTTATGATGATATGTCTGGGTGATTTTCTTTTGGGGTCTATGCTGTTTGGGGTTTGTTGGATGTACTGAATGGATATATTCTCATCTTTCATCATGCCAGGAAAATTCTCTTCCAACAAATCTTCGACAATTTTCTCTGTGGCTTTATTTGTCTCTTCCTGTACTAGAATTTCGATTACACATAGGTTAATCCTTTTGATGGTTATTTCTCATGAACCTTAGGCTTTCTCCATTTTGTTTTGATCTTTTTTCTGGTTGATCCCTTTCCAAAGAAATATTGAGGTATTTGCCTTCAATCTCCCTAATTGTGTCTTCCATTGATTCAATTCTTCTCCTTTGCCCATTCAATGTGTTATCTATTTCTGAAAATTTAGTATTAATCTTCTGGAGTTCTGTGTGCAGATTTTGTATCATATTTAATTTTTCACTTATTTTGTCATTTTGTTCGTGTACTGTCTTTTGAAATAGTTCTAGGGTTTTCTCTGTGTTTTCCTTGATCTGTCTCTCAGTTCACTGAAGATACCTAAATATAATTCTTTTGAATTCCTTATCAGGGAGCTCCAATGCTGCGTCTTCCTCAGGAATGTGTTTTGGGGCCGTATCCTGGTCCCTTGTTTCTTCCGCTTTCTCTGGCTTCTTTGTGTGGACTGTGATGCTCTGTTGTCTCCAAGGCATTGTGACGTTTTTGTGTTTATATTTAATTGGTGATTGTATGTTGGAGTGACTTGCCCATGATTTTTGTTTTCTTTGTATGTTATCTACACAAGCAGGGTACTGTGCTGTGCTTCTCTGTTTGCTAGTGGGCAGCACTTATACACTCACCACCTGTCTCCTTTCCTGTTGTCAGCTTCTTGTATGTCCCTGCCACCCTTGGCAAACAGAGCCTATTCCTAGGTCCCCGGAATGCGAATGAGGATGCTATCACTTTAAAATCCAAAATGGTTGCCACTTGTAAAGATTCAAACTGGCTGCGCCCTTGGTCACTTTAAATATCCAAAGTGGCCACCGCTTGTAAACATTCAAAATGGCTGCACCTTTGGTCACTTTAAATATCCAAAATGGCCACCGCTTGTAAACATTCAAAACAGCTGTGCCCTCGGTCACTTTAAATATCCAAAATGGCTGCTGCATGTAAACAATCAAAATGGCTGCATGCTCCAGACAGTGGAAAGTCAACAGCTCAGGTTGTCTTCCATCTTGCTGTTTCCCTTCCTAGTCATAGGCCACCAGAGCAGTTGTCCCTGCAGCCCTTGGTGACCAGGGCTGATCGTTTTTAGGTCAGTTCTCAGGTCCCAACACCATCTGGAACTATTCGGGCTGTTGGTCCCATTGGAATAGCTGACAGGCTGCAGCTCCAACCATCTCTGTACTCACTGTTTTCGTTCAGGTTTTTCCACTAGTTGGTGCCTAATACACTTCAGTACAGTTCCTTTCAAAGCTCAGGGCTCCAGGATTATCTTCTGTATCTCTGTCCACTGGTTTTTCTTTTCCTTGTTGAAGAGGGTCTGTGTTGCTTGTCTGCCTATTCCTCCATCTTACTGGAAGTCCTTATTTTCCAAAGTTTTTTAAAAAAGTATATATATACATACACATATATGTGTATATATACATACACACACACACACATATAGATACATACCCTTCTAACTCAAGATATACACCTAAACTTTCAGCAGTGACCAATCTTTTCAAGTCATGGTAGAAGGTGGCTGCTTTTTAATTTCTTTTTACCCTAAGTTTTCTATAATACAGGCATATTTCAAAAAAAAAAAAAAAAAAACAACAACATAAGTGATTTTTAAGAAAGAAGCAAGAAAAGGTCTATCACCAATTATGTTCGCAGCCACTGCTGCATCACTGTCTTTCTCCAACACCAGTGCCACCTACAGCTTGCGGACCTCCAGCTGAAGGAGGAGGGGTAAGTGATGAGGTCGCTGTACCACAACTTGTACAAAGCAGACTGCCCACAAACCAACTGGTTATAAAGTACCTAGGAAGCAACTGGCTACAAAAGCCACTGGTGAGAGTGCGCCCTCTACTGGAGGGGTGAAGAAAGCTCTCTGTTACAGGCCTGGTACTATGGCACTCCATGAAATTAGGTATTATCAGAAGTCCACTGAACTGATTCGCAAATGTCCCTTCCAGCATCTGGTGTGAGAGATTGCTCAGGACTTCAAAACAGATCTGTACTTCCAGAGCACAGCTATTGATGCTTTGCAGGAGGCAAGTGAGGCCTATCT
>NW_006921679.1:2722196-2736239 GCF_000298275.1 Orycteropus afer afer
TTTTTTTTTTTTTTTAAGTAAGTAAATTTCTTTTTGACAGCAACTAAATGGTGTTTGCAGCATTTTTATCATACAGTAGATTCCATCCATTCACTATACTTTTCTGAGTTGTCCCAATGCAAGTACATGTTTTTAATGTTGTCTGTTGCTTTGGTTCCCTAGTGCTGCTCTGACAGGAATATGCCACAAATGAGATGGCTTTAAAAAACGAGTTCATTCTTTTACAGGTTTGGAGGCTAGAAGTCTGAGTTCAAAATGCTAGTCTCCAGGGGCTGGGAAAGCCCCTCGACTTTGGGCTTCAGCTCCGCCTCTTGCTCCTGGCCCACTGAAGCCAGAGGCATCTCTTCACTTAAGCAGCTGCTGGCTGCTGAAGCTGACAAACCCAAGGTTGACAAGTGAAAAGGCACAGTCCTGGTATTACCAAACCACATGGCAGACCATTGATTCAAGTCCATTCAAAGTCCCAAGATCAGCAGACAACATGGCAGGCTGTTGAACAACGACTCAGCTACATACAGGATTCAAGCATGCCAGTAAGATGGAGACCTTCCTCAAAGTTGCTTTTTATATACTGCAAGCAGCCCACATCCCTAAAGAAGCTACTTAGCTGCCTGTGGTACATCCCACCATGGATTTGATTGCCAGTCTCATCAGGGGAATAACTATCACCAGATACCCAGCCACTCAACCAGGCCCAGCCAAGTTGACACACAACCTTAACTACCACATCTGTCTTCAGTGCTGTTCCTGTAAGTTTGCTATTAAAATACATTAAACTATAACAAAAATGGGAACTCTGGTAGTATAGTGCCTAAGGCACTTGACTGCTAACCAGAAGGCTGGTGGTTCAAACCCACTAGCCACTCCTTGGAAGGAAAGTTGGGCAATCTATTTCCGTAGTGATACCGCCTCAAAAACCCAAAGAGGGGTCACTATAAATCAGGTCTGACTCAAGGGCACATAACAACAACATAACTAAAATAAAATAATATAAAAGGTCAATCTCTCTAACTCCATAATCCATTTCAAGGAATTTCAGTAGCCATTATAACAGTATTCCTTTATCATTTCAAAAAATTATCTTTTCATGACTGTAACTCAAAATGGATTGAATCACCACCTGATGGCCACATCTATAATGACATACTCACTGCTGTCGAGTCAGATCCAACTCATAGCAGCCCCTCCTTGGGTTTCCAAGGCACTATCACTACACAAGTAGATTGCCCAGTCTTCCTTCCAAGGAGTAGCTGGTGGGTTTGAAGTGTCAGCCTTCTGGTTAGCAGTCAAATGCCTTAGGCACTAAGCTACCAGAGCTCCTATAATGACATAGCAAGTCCTAATTTAAAAACAAAATAGTTAAACAGCATTAAATCAGTAAATCAAGCCTCAATCACAGATAAAATAGGACTACGTTTTTTAAAAAAGAAAACTGTGTCTCTGGAACATATTGAAAGGATGGTCCTCTTTGTACTGCAACAGTTTCCTGGTTAAAGCCCACAGCTTTCTTATGATCTGGCTTGTCACTACAGTATCTTACACTTCGAATATCTGACACTAAGAACTATTAGAACAAAAAAGTATGATAATTAGATAGTTATCTGGTAATTAGACATTTAATATAAGGACTGATAGTCAAACGGACCTTTAGGAAGTGCTGTGGTGCAGTTTTCCGTCTGCAGTAGGGCAGTTACAGCCCCATCCCTGGGGCACCCAGCAAAGCAGCACTCAAGGTGGCACCCCTGACCAGTCCTGTGAGTTAGGCAGCAATTCCAGAGACTCCAGGACATCCCAGGACCATGAGCTAGAACAGAGGCAGAAGCCATATGTCTGTGTCTACATCCACCCACAAGATTGCCAAGATGAGGACTCTACTCTCCAGCTTGATTGGGTCACACACACAGACACTTTACAAAGTGATGACAACTGAAAGCCGTTGTTATTATTAAAAAAAAAAGAAAACAGTAAACAACAGGGACAGATATGATGGTGAACTGGTCATACCCCTCTATACAGGACCCACTTTGCAGAAGAGTGAACTGCTTTCATATTCAAAGGGGCACCCTCTTACTCTCTCCCCAAATCTGATGTCCATTCTCCTATCACCTGGTAAGCACACTGTGTCTCAGGTGTCAGCAGGTGTGTCGCCAGCTCAGGTCAGGTTCTAGATTCACATCACCACTGTCTACGGCTCCTATCACGCCACCCATGCCTCTTAGGACGACATGGCTCCTACTGCACTGCTGACAGATCCCTGCACCAAGCCCCCCAAGTCTCTGAAGGCAAGCCCTTCACAGGGCATACCCAAGCCCCTCGCAGCAACTCCTTCATGGGGCCTGTCCAAGCCTCTGCTCTGCACTCTGGGCTGGCCCCCTGCCCTCTTAAGTGTTACAGGCCTCAGCTCAGCCAGGGCATTCCCTGCCACCTTCTCAGGCATGCTGGCTTGCCCTATGCCACTGTATGCCCTGCAAGCTGGTTGGGCCTGGCACTGCTACTTGGTCTTGTAGCAGCTTCTGCTGGGTGCACCACTGGCTGCTGCCACCTCTATCTGCTGCTGCTCTGTGCACCAATTTCACCCACCAAAGCGGTCTGCTGGTCTTGTGGTTCCTGCCACTTGCACAACTGCTGCCACCACTGCCGCCAGCAACTGTGAGCTTTGCCCTTCTTGCTGCTGTTTCTCTGTGTGCTTCAGCACTGCTGGCACCATCTCTGTCTTCAGTGTTACTAATGCAATGTCACAACCCTTGACCTGTATTACACCTCTTTTTCTATTATAGGTCTTTTACTGGGGTCTAAGAAGTTCTCATGAGCCCTGGTGGTGGTGCATGTTTAAAGTGCTCGGCTGCAAACCAAAAGGGCAGCAGTTTGAACCCACCAACTGCTTTGAGGGAAAAACATGGGCAGTCTGCTTCTGTAAAGTTTTACAACTGTGGAAACCCTATGAAGTAGTTCTGCTCTGTCCCATAGGGTTGCCATGAGTTGGGATCGACCTCATTGTGGTGAGTGAGTTTAGGTTTTGGTTTGGTTAAAGAGATTCTCAGCGTGGGGACTCCAGGTAGAGATTCTCAGCGTGGGGACTCCAGGTCCAAAGGACAAGCTCCTCTCCAGTCTTTGTTTGATCAGAAGTCCCTCTCAACCTCTGTGGGATCAGCCATTTATATAAGAAAACTCCTTGTCATTCTGAAGCAGGGCTTTCCTAACAAGACTGCAAAAACGATTAATCCTCTCAGGTGGACTGCAAAATGACCACTCATTCTTAGCTGGATTTGCAAACCGAGGGCCAGAAAGGCCATGTAATGGAATCCACTGTGCCATACCATACTGGGGATCTGCTTCTGATTTGACTAATTCTTAATTGGCAATTATGACCAAATTAAACAGAAGATTCTGTCTTTAAAACACTTAATATTGTAATTTAATCTCTAGGTGTATATTTTATACACACACACACCTAGAAATCAACTGAGTAATCATTTTCCAAATATACATCTTCTTTTTTGTTTTTTCCCTCCTCCCTGTGGTTACCCTTACTTACCCTGGGTCCCTCTTACCGCTACGTTTCTACCTGCTTAGCTTTCTCCCTGGGCAAATACTGCCCTTCTGCTCTCCCCTGGTTGACTGTTGTAAGGAGTGCATCTCCTTGGTGTAGTTGCTCAGCTCATAGGTCTGTCTGTTGTTTGTCTGAGAGTTAAGCCATGGGACTGAGTTCAAGTCCAGGCCCAAAGGGTGTCTTGGGGTTATAGTCTCAGGGCTTTCATCAGCCTCTATCAGACCAGTAAGCCTGGTCTTTTCTATATTACTTAATTTTGTTCCACATTGTTTTTTCTCCCATTCTATCCAGGATCTCCAACTCTGAGCCCTTCCCTAGTGGGCACTGCTAGCTGGGCACCATCTAGTTCTTCTGGTCTCAGGGTCATGTAGACTGAGGTTTCTGTGGTTCATTGGTCCCTTGGAGTAATTGATTCCATACATCTTTGATGTTCTTCCTTCTTCTTCAGATGGTCACTTGCAAAATTTTAAGACCCCAGTCACTACTCACCAAAGTAGGATGTGGAACAATGTTTTAGTGTACTATGTCGTGCCATTTGAGCTTGATATCCCCAGTGACCATGGCCCTGAGGCTACAGGCCCAGCGACTCATTCTCTCAAAGTGCTTGGTTGTGGCTAAGAAGTTATCCTAACTTTGTCCCGTTACCTCTATAATGTACATGGACATTTTTATAGTACATACAAATACGTATGTAAGAATATCGTCTGCCAGACCAGTGTACGCTCACCGATCCATTCGTCTACCCATACCTGATCCTCCCTGTCTACCTATGTATCCACCGGCAGACTAGTGTTAGTTATCACTGGCAATGCAGTATTGTGTGTGGAGTAGTATTTACCTTTGCTGTCTATATCTTTTGTGCACCTCTCCCTATATCTTCCTTTTCCTTAGTGAAATTGTGTCGGGCACACAATTTTGTTATATTACCTTTCCCGTCACCCAAATCAACATGCCCCCTTAACTGGTGAGCAATTTTCCCTTCCTTCCTGTCCATCGCTAGTAACCAAGAAAGAAAATTTCCTTCCTTGTGTAAACCTAAATATATATCTTCTGATTGTGTATACTAGCAAACGGGAAACATGACATGATAATCCCACACAGTAGACAAGTCATTCATATTTTGCTTAGAAACATCTAAAACAATTTGTAGAAAAATGTGCTTTCCTATTTAAGGTTCAATTTGTCTAATTTTTAAAAATGGTGTGTGTTTACAGGGCACATACCAGTTAAGTGATGATGGACTGAGGAAGACAATGTCTGGAATGGTACTTAATAAAAGGAAACATACAAAATATAAAGTTTCTAGAAGATAACATAGGGAGCTCTGGTAGCTTAGTGCCTAAGGCACTTGACTGCTAACCAGAAGGCTGCTAACCACCAGCCACTCCTTGGAAAGAAGGTTGGGCAATCTACTCCCGTAGTGATACTGCCTCGGAAACCCAAGGAGATGTCACTATGAGTCGGGGCCAACTCAACGGCAAATAACAACAGCAGCAGATAACGTATAAAGTATATAATATACACAGGCAGAACCTTAAGATTTTATAGGGACTTAATAACAGTCACACTTTTATCCACACCCCACATGTCCATAGAACTTTCACAGCTGTCAATGAAAATTTTCTATATAGACCAAGGCTGTTAAAAAATACGACATATTAAACATTATTTCTGCACTGGAAGTACTTATAATCTGAAAACACTTATTAATATACCTAATCCTCATTTATTGACTCTCTCGTTATTTGACTTTTCTAATTTACAACAACAGTAAAACTCTGCTGTCTATTTTGCATATTGATGACATACGTCTGGCAGTAATGAATGCTGAGGTGCTAGGTGAGAGTAGCACTGACTATGACAGTTTAGGTTATGTGTCAATTTGGCTGGACCATGATTCTCAGTGGTCTGGCAGTTATGTAATGATGTAATTCGGCAGTCATGTAATGATGTAGTCATCCTTCATTTTGTGATTTGATGTGGTCATCCTCCATTTTCACATTAGTTCCACTTTTCTCATAATGATCTGGTCTTTGGAACCTAACATGTCAATAAGTGAAGAGTAGGTTACTAAGAGGCTATATTCTCTATTGCTTTATTTTAACAAATATTTATGACTTTTTAAACTATGAAAACCAAAACCAGACTCACTGCCATGGAGTCAGATCCAATTCACAGCAACCCCTCCTTTGGTTTCTGAGGCAGTATCACTATGGAAGTAGACTGCCCAGTCTTCCTCCTGAGGAGTGGCTAGTGGATTTGAACAGCCAGCCTTTTGGTTAGCAGTCAAATGCCTTAGGCACTATGCCACCAGAGCTCGCCTTTTAAGCTATGAACATCTTTTAAATTCATATACTTCCACTATTAGAGGCTTAAGGATCTCTTGTGACATAACTGTTAAAGTATTAAGCTGCTAATCAAAAGGTCTGTGGTTCAAACCCACCAGCCATTCCATGGGAGAAATATGAGAAAGTCTGCCTCTGTAAAGATTTACAGCCTTGGAACCCCTATGAATCAGTTACTCTATCCTCTAGGGGTGTCAGAATGGACTTGATGGCAGTAGGTTTGCTTCCATAAAAATTACAGCCTTAGAAACCCTATAGGAGCTCTAGTAGCATAGTGGCTAAAGCACTTGACTGCTAACCAGAAGGCTGGCAGTTCAAACCCACCAGCCACTCCTCGGAAGGAAGGGTGGGCAATCCTACTTCCGTAGTGATACTGCCTCGGAAACCCAAGGAGGGGTCGCTATGAGTCAGGGCTGACTCAACGGCACATAACAACAAAGAAACCCTATGGGGCAGTTCTATTCTGTTCTCTGTCTTCAATTCCATGGCAGTGGGTTTATTAGAGGCTTAGGATATGTTAATGAACTCTTGTAACTCATAAGACTACAAAACTCATCATAGTAACAAAAACATTAATTTGTATGCATTACCTTCTAGAACCTATGTTTTATAGAATAAAAGCAAACAGTAATACCAAATTTTTTAACTTGGGTTCAGCTGAACAAATATAACTGCAAAAGGCAAGATTAAAGTACACGTTTCTGCTTTTCTGTTACATTTTGTTTTTCTCTCCTTCTTTCCCCCTTCAATCCCCCAGATTTACAGTAGGCTATGGAAGTGCAGTCCTTCTATTATACAAAGAGTAGAAATAAGACAGCCTCTTACTCATGCAGAACAAACAGCTATGCCAAAAGCACAAATTACATCTAATTACAGAATAAATCTTTGTCATCTTTCTTTTCCTAACATAGCCATTTACACCACCTGATTTTTGACTTCCATTTGGGTTTATTAACATCAAAGCTTTGTCATCACTTATCTGTTTTTACACACATTTTGACCTGAGGCAATAAAGTATAAAAACTTCTTTGCATTCTTGCTTTAGTGTGGCAAGAAAGCTTTAGTGTTCCTTGGGCTTATAGCATTTCATAGACATTAAACTTCTGTATGTTATTGTACAGTTTATTGCCCACAGCATATCAATTTTAAATACACTATCATTAAACCCAATGTACTGGACACAAATACCTTAGGGGTACACTCCAATAAGTTCTAGTTTTACTCATTGTTAATGTCTTTTTTTCTTTTTCTTTTTCACAAAAGGATTCTACAGTATATTCTGTAAGAAACAGGAGAAAATACTATATTATTCCCAGAAATAGTTATGTTACTGAGCAAATGGATATTATGAGGCTTGTAAATGGCTTGTTTCCCACTTTGAACTTGCTACGAAGTTTAAAATAAAATGTGTGACTCATCTCAAGCATTTCACACACACACATTTTCTTATAGCATACATACTACAGTTTCATCTTATATTACTTTATTTCCCACTTTCTTTGCTCCACTTAAAAACTGTAACTTGCAGTACCATTTTTTCTAAGCCATCTTACATACTTACATTACCATGGTCAGTATAAATAACCAAACTTAAATACAATTTGAGAAAAATAACAGCATAAAAGTTAGTGGGGTAAGGTATCTACATTCCTCCTCCTAGAATCTGTTTTTCCAGGTATTTGACATTTTCCCTTATTTGTCTGACATCTCAGATATGATTTGCTACCTGGTAGGTAAATTACCTCTTTGTAAATCATCTGTGTTAACAGCTCTCTTTGGATTAATCAGCTAATCAAGAATTGACTGCACCCCCTTCACTTGCTCCTTCCTCTTTGCTAGGGATGAGAGGAACGGGGCATGATGTGTTCAAGGCCAAGCTCTTGGGAGACTGGTTACATATAAGAGGAATCAAGCATCAAAATAAATTATGGTAATTGCAACCCTTTGAATGAAATAGGAATCTTGAGCGTAAATAGATATAGATGAATGAATGAATGAGTACATGGGGGAGAAGGGAGCTCTATGAAGCCTCAAAGTATCTCCCCATAAAATACTTATTAATTATAGTTTTACCATGGAGGAACTTGGCAGACACCATCTTACCCATCTTAAGTGTTAACACCACCAGTAAACTCTACATCGTGCGCCTCCTAAAATGATGCCTTGAAAAGAACACAACATCACATCCTGACAAAAATGCATACATACATCATAAGAAAACATCAGTTAAACCCATATTGAAGGACATTCTGCAAAGTAACTACCCATTACTCAGTAATGGGTGGAAATGCTTTAAAATTGCAAACTTGTGTTAAGAATAATATGAATAGTCTGAAGCTTAATGGAAAGGAACATTAATTTTCAACTAAATTTAGCCATTTTAAACACAACTTTAGCTGAGCACTCTACCCATTTATTTATTCACTCACTCACGCACATATTCATCCAGCAGTTATTTATTGAGTACCTACCTGACTCCTAAGGCATTTGACTGTTAGCAAGAAGGTTGGTGGTTCAAACACACCAGCCACTCCACACAAGGAAGACTGGGCAATCTATTTCCATAAAGATTTACCACCTCGGAAATGCTATGAGTCGGAATTGACTATATGGCAGTAGGTTTAGGCTTTTGCTTGTTGTTTGCTATGAGCCAGGCTCTGTGCCAAGTATTGTTAGTAAAATGATGAGTGAAAGCTAAATAGCTCTGTGTGAGTATTTTAGAATGGTAGTTGCATACCAGGCCCACTGCCATCAAGCTGATTCTAACACAGTGCCCCTACAGGACACAGTAGCAGTGCTCCATAGGGTTTCGAGGCTGCAAATCTCTATGGAAGCAAAGCCCAAACCAAGTCCACTGTCTGTCAAGGCAATCCAACACCTACTGCCCACCTAGAGGACAGAGCAGAACTGCCTCATAGGCTGTAATTTTTACAGAAGCAAAGCTCAAACCAAGCCTACTGCTGTGGAGTGGATTCCGACTCAGAGTGACTCTACAATGCTATAAATCTTTACAGAACCAGACTGCATCTTTCTCCCGCAGAATGGCCAGTGGGTTCGAACTGCCAACCTTCTGGTTAGCAGCCAAATGCTTTAAACACTATGCCACCAGGGCTCCTTGGTGGTGGTACAGTAAAATGTTAGTAACTAAATGTCATCTTAAGTAGATGGAATTTCTGTGATCTTCATTTTCTCTTTTATTAGATTCAAAGAAGCCAGATTTAGAATTACACTCTTGGACTGGCATTTTGCTTTGCCCCAACACGAAGGCACTAATTCAGATTTATTAATTAGATGAGAAAAAATTAAGCATTTTCAATAAATTTCTATTACAGAAATAACTATAGAAGTGATCTCAACATTAATGTGAGAGTATCGACTGAAGTTTCTCATGTGAGGCAGTGACTGGAATACAATATTCAGCTCTAAATTTTTTCCTTGACAAAAGCCTTGAGAACAAATTCCACGTAAGTTATAGTATAAATAAAATATAAGAAGATTTAAGACTTTTAAGCCAATCTTGATATCATTTACTCATCCTCAAGCATCAGTTTATCCATCCTGGTCTGAACACAGGTTGGTGGCAAAATGTCTTTTCCTGACAACTTTTACCTAGTTTTACATTTTTTCCCTCCTGCCCTGCAATCTAAGGAAAGTTCTTTTTGATGTGAGGGAAATTCTTCTCTACTCATAATTTTTCTTTTTTAAAAAATAAGATTTTATTGTATTTTTGGTGAAAGTTTATGCAGCATATTAGATTTCCAATTAGCAATGACTACATAAATTGCTCCTCGGAAGGCAGGTTGGGCAATCTACTTCTGTAGTGATACTGCCTTGGAAACCCAAGCAGGGGTCACTATGAGTTGGGTCTGACTCGATGGCACATACAACACAAATTGTTCAGAGACACTGGTTGCATTTTCATAATGTTTTTAACATTCCCATTAATTCCCTTCTGGATATTTCTCTTCCAGTAATCTGGTTTCCCTATCCCCTTACCTTTCATCTTTGTTTTACAGTAATTGTT
This sequence comes from Orycteropus afer afer, assembly GCF_000298275.1. NCBI lineage: Eukaryota > Metazoa > Chordata > Mammalia > Tubulidentata > Orycteropodidae > Orycteropus > Orycteropus afer. The sequence continues at coordinate 2,732,116 of NW_006921679.1, forward strand.
AACCATGTGGTCTCATATAGGTGATGTTTTAGAGGTTCATAGAACTCACTGGTAATATTCTTTATTTTATGAGCCAATCTGTTATTTAGCTAAGAGGTGCCCTCAGCGGTAGTTTCAGTTCAAGGTTTATGGAGTATCTCAGGGAAGTAGGCTCAGCGAGTTCTCTAGTCTCAAGAGGTCCAGTAAGTCTGCACATTCTGTGAATTTCAGCTCTGTTTCCACATTTTTCTCCCTTTCTATCACGGTCCATCTACTGTGGCCCTGACTGGAATGGTTAGTAGTGGTTATGGGCACTGTCTACCTCTTCTGGTCTCCAGATAGCTGAGGCCACAGTTACGCAGACGAGATCTTTCTCCATTTATATTTTTTGAAAAGTACTTCTATGCCTATGATCTCCTTTCTCCTAAGGACTAAGATGGCTAAGATTGTATAAAACAACTGAGGAGATGAAAATATGACCAAACTTTCACATTTTCAGCAACAGCAACCAGGTCATGACTACGATCTGGCCAAGAGAGATGGCAAAACACCGCTGACTTTTTTTTTTTCTCCCTTATGTAAGCTGACTTCAGATATATTAAAAAAATGTTAGTCCCACTAAAATGTGTCCTAGAGTTAATGAAATATGATATAAATACAGGAGTACCCTAATTAAATCCACTAAAATAAGAATTTATTTAGTTATTTGATATTTTAACAAAATAAATAATTGCTAAAATGCTATGATCAAAATGTAAGAACTAATTTCTGAGTTTAAAGGCTAATGATGTTGTTAGAGAGATTAGGCATGCTAATTCAAAAGTACAATGCTAATTAATGGCACAAACCAAAAATATTACGGAAAAGTAAAGAAAACAGAAATTATAGTAGGCCTCATTGAGACTACATGATTTCCATGGATACAATTAGAATGGTCAGAAGAAGGAGATGACATTCCTTTTAGAGAGCTGACTTGCAGGAACTAATAATGACTGAAATTGATGATCATCATGATGTCAAAATTTAGAAATTAAAGGCAAAGAACACTATGCAGTTCTGAGAAGAAAACAAAGCATATGAGAGCTAATGCCCTGGTTTTCTGGTTGTTTTTGGAGGGTGGTGGGGGTGGAGGTAGAGAGTAATGTTGTTTTGATGTACAAGTTCCTAAAAGATCATTTAACAATTGGTACAGTCTGCCATAAACCCACTAAAAATGCTCAGTCTTAATCTAAGGTGAGGTGGGGATAAAAGGCAAAGATATCCATTTAGAAATATGAGCCAAGAACCTCACTATATGAGATCTAAATAAAAAAATCACACCAAGACATGCATATTATTTCATAGATATTTGGCAACCCCCACAGTTCTTCTTAAACCATATGCAATCTCCAATAAGACAGTAACAAAGTTGTACTCTCACCCAACATGTTACAACCATCCTGCACCCAACCAAAAATTCACTAATCCCTTTTTTAGAGAGGGTGCAAAGTTAATACAATTAAGAAAATACATTAAAAACTAAGTTTTTTTTTAAAAAAAGAATTTATTTTTGTTGTTACTGAAAAGATCTACAGAATATATACCAATTCAATAAATTCTACATATACAGTTTAGTGACACTGATTACATTCTTCAAGTTTGCAATCATTCTCACTCTCTTTTTCCAAACTGTTCCTCCCCAAAGGACCTGAACTTACTGCCCCTAAGCTTCTTCTCTAACCTTTGAATTGCTGTTGTCAGTATGATCACATACAGATAGCTCTTTAAAAAGAGACAGACATTCTTTACTAATGAGTTCAACTATGATATGGTTTAAAGATGACTTCAGGGATTTTTATTTATTTATTTATTTATTGCTTTAAATGTTTAAAGATTATCTCAGGGCAATAGTTCTGGGTGTTCACCTACCCCAGTGACTCCAGAAAGTCCATGAACATCTGAAATTCTGTTCTTCATTTTCTCCCTTTTGATCAGGATTCTTTTATAGTTTCTTTGATCAAAATGTTCAAAACTGAATGGTAGCTGCATACCATTTAGTTCTTCTAGTCTCATGGCAAAGGAGGCAGCTGTTCATGGAGACAATTAGCCACGTATCCCATTTCCTTCTCCTATTCCTGACTCTCTTCCTTCCTGCTGCTCTAGGTGAAAGAGACCCAACTGTCATACCCTGGACAACTGCTTGCAAGCTCTTAAGACTCCAGGTACTACATAATGAACTAGAACGTAGAACAGAAGCACTAAACATATTATCAGGCCAGTTAACTAGGATGTCCATGTAATCATGACCCTAAACCTCCAAACCAAGAAATCAAATCCCATAAGGTATTTGGTTGTACATAACAGCCTAAGCAGCTACTCTTTTTTGTCGTTGTTGTAAAAATATGTATCACACAACATTTGCCAATTAAACTTTTTATAGGTGTACAACTTATTGACATCAATTATATTAACTGGCTGTGTAATCATTACCCTTAATGAAAATTTTCTATGAGCGTAAACAGAAACTCAGGGCTCCATAACATATCTTATGTTTTATGATAACTAATGGGATAGGAGAGAGAAGACAAAGATATTTGACATACACACACACACACACACACACACACACACACACATGGGCAGTCTACTTCCATGGTGATACCACCTTGGAAACCCAAGGAGGGTTCACTATGAGTTGGGTCTGACTCCACAGCACATAACAACAACAACAATATATATATACACACACACACACATATGCACATATGGTTGATTTCAATTCATGGTAACCCTGTGTGCTGCACAGTAGAACTGTGCTCCACTGGGTTTTCAAGACTGTGACCTTTCAGAAGCAAACGGCCAGGCCTTTCTTCTGAGGTCCCTGTGGGTAGGTTCAAACCGCCAACCTTTTGGTTAGTATTCAATCCCTTAATTGTATGTACCATCCAGGGACTGATTCACACATACACACACACACACACACACTCAAAACAAGTAAGAAATACTCATAACAATTACACTCCTTGTTTCTACAACTGGTCACATGATCACAGCTATTTATAATTGAGATGGATCCAAATGAAGTGTTTTTTTGCTCAAAGTTTTTCTTATTTAAATAAAACCAAACAAAATTAAAACATCAAGAGAGATCAATAGGAGTTCCAGTAAGATGGCAAAATAGAAAGACTGACTGCACAGACCCTCTTCAACAAAGAAAATGGGAACAAAGTTATACAGATACAGAAGATAATGCTGGATCCCTGAGCTTTGAAGGGAAGGATATAGAAGGGGACTAAACTCCAACTAGCAAAAGAATTTGCATGAAAACACCAAAAAAGGAAACATACGGAGCTGCGGTCTGGCAACGATCCTGACGGCACAGACAGCTTGGAGATTTCCAAGCAGTGGTAGGGCCTAAGAATTAACCTAAAAATCTGCCCTGCTAGCCAGGGATCACAGAGGACTGCTCTGGTTACTGGGGAATAAAAGGGGAAGCAGCAAAAGGGAAGGCGGGCTGAGCTGTGGACTTTTGTCTGTCCAGAGGGTGCAGCCATTTTGAATGTTTACAAGCGGCTTGATCATTTTGGATATTTAAAGTGAAAGCATGCTCCCAACTTCCAGGGACTTAAGAACAGGCTCTACTTGCTGGGAACCCCAAGGACATTCCAGACCCAGATGACTGGAAAGGTGCAACATTCCCCATGTTACTCTTATACCCCACACCCTCTTGGTGAAGGGAGGTGTGGCCATCCCTCACTCACTCACTTCTGGGCCTGCAGGAACTCCATCCTGGTCTGCATGATCAGACAGAGTCTGGGTGCCCTGCCTTGCTCCACTTTTTTCTTCTTATTTCTGTTTTTAAGTTTGTTTTTATCTGTTTTAAAACTATTATTATTATTATTACTTTTGCCCATTTTACTATTATTCTTTATTCTTCCCCACACAGGTTATAGTTTTTTAGCTTTTTTTTTTTTCTTCCCTATTCCTGCATGCAATTTTTTTCTTTTTTCTTTCTTGGGTTAACCCCATTCCTTGTTTTTCTTTTTGAATTTTTCCCATTTTTTCTTCATTATTCTCCTTCTCACCTTTTTCTCCTATTGTCCTCTCTCCAGATATTGCTGGTTTCCTTTTTTTTCCCTTTTTTCTTTTTTGGTTACTGTTCCTGT
>NW_006921679.1:2741139-2741790 GCF_000298275.1 Orycteropus afer afer
ATCCATTTGCAGAAAAATGAAACAAGATCTGTACCTCACACCATACACAAAAACGAACTCCAGATGGAGCAAATACTTAAATGTGCAACCTAAAACTATAGAGTTCTTCAAGGAAAAACCAGGGGCAAATTTGGAGGCCCTAATATATGGCATAAATAGACTATCAAGCATAACCCAAAATGAACAAACAGCAGAAGAGAAAAATAGATGAATGGGATCTTCTAAAAATGTATTTTTTTTTTTTTGAATTTTTTTAAGAGCTTGTTTTACATTCAATGTAAGGCGCACATTTAGTTTCATTCCCCATTCGCCATGTCCAACCCTAACCCAGTCTCCTCCCTTCCCTACACTGTAACCCACCCCCTGTGCCCCTCATGATTATGCACTCCTGTTTGTCCTGCATTTCCTCAATTTGAATTTGCTCCTCTGGTATCCCATGGTCTATTGCTCTAAGGGATATATTCCCATAGAGTATGTGGGTGTGTCATCCTGGGTTGAGTGGTCTGCGTATACATCTTGTTAACTATTGGGCTGAGAGCCCACCCCTGGGGTGAGTTAAAAATTAAATTTTTATGTGCTTCCAAAGACTACTCCAAAAGAGTCAAAAGAGAACCTACAGATTGGGAAAAAATATTTGGCAATGACATATCT
>NW_006921679.1:2742281-2744170 GCF_000298275.1 Orycteropus afer afer
GAGCCATGACAAGAACAGACATACGCACACCCATGTTCATCGCAGCACTATTTAAAATAGCCAAAAGATGGAAACAACCTAGATGTCCATCAACTGAGGAATGGATAACCAAACTATGGTACATACACACAATGGAATACTATGAAACCTTAAAGAATAACCTAGAATCTGCAAAACACTGAAAGATGTGGATGAACTTGGAGGACATTATGTTGAGTGAAATAAGTCAATCACAGAAAGACAAAAATTGTATTAGTCCGTTATTGTAAAAGTCAAGAAAAGATTTATCTATGGAAGGAAATTTTCTTTGTTGGTTACCAGGGGTGGGAGGGGAGAGGGAGGGAACACTGTTAGATAGGTAGAGATAAGTATTGATTTGGGTGAAGAGATAGGCAATGTACTAATTGTGAGTGATGAACATGGTGGCACTGAGGAAGAGGAAGACAGAGAGAGGTACATGGGCGGTACACACAAAGATGAATTCTTCTGCACATACAGTACTGCATGTCAGGGAAGGCAAACATGGGCATATGGGTGGATAGATCGGTGGACAGGCTGAACTACTCGGTATATCTACGAAGCAGGGAGTGTACCCAAGGTATAGGGTTGTGTTCTAGTTACCTAGTGCTCCTCTGACAAGAATATACCACAAATGGAATGGCCTTAACAAACAGTAGTTTATTCTAACAGTCTGGAGGCTTTAAGTCCAAGTTCAAAGTGCTGGCTCTAGGGGCTGTGTGAAAGCTCCTCAACCTTGGGCTTCAGCTCTGCCTCCAGCTCCCAGCCCACTGAAGCTAGAGGCTTTTCTTCATTCAGACAGCTGCTGGCTGTTGAGGCTGCCAAGCCCAAGGTTAATAAGTAAAAAGGCACAGTCCCAATATTACCAAATCACACAGCAGGCCATTAATTGAAGTGTACTGTAAGTCCCAAGGTTGGCAGAGCATGGCAGGCTGCTGAATAGTGACACGTCTATACACAGGGTCCAAGTGTGCCATAAGCTAGAGACCATTTCCCAGGCTCTCCTTATATACAGGAAGCAGACCACATCCCAAAGGTAGCTAACTCAGCTGCTTGTGGTAGATCTCACCATGTAGTTGATTGCCAGTCTCATCATGGCGAATAACTACCACCAGCTGCCCAGCCACTCAACCAGGCCCAGCCAAGTTGACACACAATCGTAACTACCACAGGTTGACAGACAATGGTTCTATAAGTGTATTTGTGTGATTTGTAAGAACTCCCATGTATATAGTAGAGGTGACAAAGGACAAGGCTGTAGTCACTTCTTGGTCACAGCCAGCTTCCCAGAGGGACCGAGTAGTTGAACCTGTGGGCTCGGGACCATAGTCACAGGGGACATCAACTCAAATGACATAACATACTACACAAAACATTGTTCTACCTCCTACTTTGGCGAGTAGTAACTGGGATCTTAAAAGCTTGCAAGCAGCCATCTAGATGCAACGATGGGTCTCTCCTCGTCCAGAGCAAAGGAGAATGAAGAAAACCAAAGATTCATGGAAACAATTAGTCCTAGTGACTGGTAGACCATGTGATCCACAGCCTATATGACTAAGACCAGAAGAGCTAGATGGTGCCGGGCTACCACTGTCAACCACTCGGAGGGGGATCTATGTAGGAGATCCTGGACAGAAAGGGAGAACAATGTGGAACAAAACTTAAAATCTTTTGGAGGGAAAAAAGCAGGGGGGACCAGGTTTGCTGCTCTAGGCTGGTGGAACCACTGAGACTATGGCCCCTAGATTCCCTTCAGGTCTGGAATTGAACCCACACCTGTGGTTTCCAGCCAAACAAAAGACAGGCATAGGAGCTGAACACTTACCTGAGGGAGATATACTCCTTGGAGAGAACAATCATGGGAGAAAGAA
>NW_006921679.1:2744270-2745408 GCF_000298275.1 Orycteropus afer afer
AAAAGAAAATCACCAAGACACATCATCATCAAACTCATCAAAACCAAAGACAAAGACAGAATCCTGAAAGCAGCACAGGAAAAACAAAAAGTGACTTACAAAGTACAACCAGTAAGAATAAGCTCTGATTTCTCAGCAGAAACGATACAAGTGAGAAGGCAATGGGATGGTATATATAAAACCCTGAAAGAAAAAAACTTTCAACCAAGAATTATATACACAGCAAAATTGCCCCTCAAATATGATGGTGAAATTAGGAGATTTCCAGATAAGCAGAAACTAAGAGAATTCGATAAAAGCAGACCAACCTCACAAGAGATACTAAAAGGAGTCCTTTAAACAGGGAACCCAAAATAGGAAATAACAACTGACCATTAACACACAAGATAACATAAACCAGAAAGCACAGCTATGGACACATCCAAAGTAAAATAAACTTACAAGATTGTAAACAGAGAACCAGAGACATCAATTAGCAAGTGAGGACAATTACAAACCAAAAAGAGGGAAAATACTGTGTAGTTACAGAACTTCTAAATGGTGAGGAAGTCAAGAGAGTTGCAAGATAGAACAGACTGTATTAATCTCAGGAGAAAATTATAAATAACAGGGTAACATTTAAAGAAAAATGATAAGCCATAACATCACAATAAAAAAGAGGACAAGCAAATATTCACCAAATACTAAAACAACGGCAACAAAGGAAATGACAACATGATCCATAAACATAATGAGCTCAGCACAGAAAATTATATGGAGTAAAGAAACCAGGAACACCATGAAGAAACCCATAACAAAATGACAGCAACCAATTAATACTTGTCAATAATTACACTGAATGTTAATGAATTAAACACACCATTCATGAGATGGAGAGTTGCAGACTGGATAAGAAAACAAAACCCATCAACATGTTGTCTACAAGAGACACACCTTAGAGACAAAGACAAAAATAGACTAAAAATAAAAGGTACAAAAAAGATATATCAAGCAAATGGCAACCACAAAAGAGCAAGAGTGGTGATATTAATTTCTGATCAAACTGACTTTAAGACAAAACCACTATACGAGACAAGGAAGGACATTATATAATGATTAAAGGATCAATTGAACATGAAGATATAACCATAATAAATAT
>NW_006921679.1:2750163-2754458 GCF_000298275.1 Orycteropus afer afer
AAAGTGTATGTGAATTGCTGTATAGAAAGTGAAGTTGCTCTGTAAATTTTCACCCAAATCACAATAAATAATAAATAAATAAATAAGAGATTATCATGTTTATAAAACATCAATAAAGATTAAATGAGAAATCAGTAAACTTAGACCTGACAACAAAATTCAGAATCACAATTACACAAAAAGGTAATTTTATTTACTCTGACAATGACATATGACCTGTGAATGTGCATGCTAACTTTCCTCTTAGGAGACAAAAGTGATTCCCAAACAATTGAGCCACATTTCAAGGTTTATAAAATATGGTTTTAAAATATGTGTCTTCTGAGGCATATGTCGGGGCATGATAGGACCAATGTTTGTATTGACAATTTATTAAAATTTCATACCGAAAATAAGCTTTATTGGAAAATTTAAAGGCATTATAATAATTTGTGTGTCAAACTCTAAGACAAACATCAGTTTATGAATCTAAGACTTGTTTCCAATTTTCTTACCAGAGTCCTGTCCTCTGTCTAGAAAACAGATGTAAAGAAGGGATGTCCCACAGGCTGCTTAGTTGACTTTCCCTTGGATCCTGAGAAACCCCTTGGCTAGAACACAGCTAGGGAACTCCCTAATGCCTAACACCAAATACTGACCTATTTGATTTTCGTTTTTCATTTGTGATATCTGTCTCCATTAAAATGAAAATTACACTTTCAATGATTTCTTCATTTTTCCACCACAATAAAAATATTTCAAACCTCAATAACCATACCAAATTATCAGGAATTTTATAAAGAGCAATCATAAGGTCATGAGAACTCTCCTGTGAGGGTAGGGGGAACCCTCTGTGAAGGTCTTAAAAGCATTATTATCTTGGTTTATCTTTTGAAACCATGGTCATTTCTTCTCAACAAACATTTAACAAACAACTTTTAAATGTTAGACTGTTAAGTTCAGTGCTAGGGAGACAATACTAAAGAAGAGCTCATTTTACAGTGTTTTTAATTCTGTGACGATAATAACTACAGGAGCACAAAGGACAAGAATTACTGTACCAAGTGTACACATGTCCTCAACACTGCATATAAGTAAAATATGAAAATCTTCACCTTGCAACCTTTGTAACAAGTAATCAACTGTAGTTTCTCTGTCCCTTGAAATGTGGGAAACTCTTGAACTCTGTACTAGTTATCAATTTACTGTCTCTCAACTCTTAATCCACCCTTCTTTCTTTGTCCTGCTTTGTGTCCTTTTTTCATTCAGCACCGGACCAAAGGGCCTGCACAGCCAGCTCTAGCAGAACCCTCAGGCCATGCTCTCAACCAGCTCCAGTGGGCAGAGACCAGTAACCTCAGCTGTACCTTCAGGACACACTCTTCCCACCTGCCCGGTGATTTCTAAAGACCTCTAGTGAGCAGCTTCCACACTAGCTCCATGATAGAACAGCCCATCAGGCCACAGCTCTGAACAGCTCCAATGGCCATTTCTGCTAGGAGCTATGGCCAGCAGGTGGATTCCATAGACCAATTCCTGTCCACTCACATCTTCCAGCAATGACAGGCTCATTGTACAGACTATCCCTGGTCTATACCATCTGGCAAGGTTTTTTAACAATGGGAGGCTTTATATTCCTGAGATAGCCATGTCTTCTTCAAGGAGGCTGAATCTCAGCTTTGGTGGTGGAGGGCAGGGCTCTTCTTAAATCCTTAGTTCCTTCACTGTTCATTCACTCAGCCCAGAGGCAGTTACTCTCTGGCACCTGCTAATTCTGGTCTGAGGAGCTCTGGTGGTTAAGGCATTTGGCTACTAATCAGAAGGTTGGTGGTTCAAACCCATCAGCTGCTCCATGGACAAAAGATAGACAGTCTGCTTCTCTAAAGATTTATACAGCCTTGGAAACCCAATGGGGGTCACTATGACTTGGAAATGGAGCTCTGGTGCTGCAGTGGTTAAGACATTTGGCCATTAACCAGAAGGTTGACAGTTCAAACCCACCAGTGCTCCATGGAAAACAGGTGAGGAAGTCTGCTTCCATAAAGATTGACAGCTTTAGAAACTCTATAGGGCAGTTCAATGTTGTTCTATAGGGTTGCTATGAGCGGAATTGACTTGATGGATTCTATGGGCAAAATACTGAATGATGCAGGAAGCATCAAAAGAAGATGGAAGCAATATACAGAGTTACTGTATCAAATGAATTGCTCAATAGCCCCCTATTTCAGGAGGAAGCATACGATCAAGAGCCAATGGTATTGAAGGAAGAAGTAAAAGCTGCACTGAAGGAACTGATCAAAAGCAAGGCTCCAGGAACTGATGGACTACCCACTGAGATGTTTGAACAAATAGATACAGCATTGGAGGCATTCATTTGTTTATGCCAAGAAATTTGGAAGAGAGCTACCTGACCAATTGCCTGGAAGAGATCCATATTTGTACCCATTCCAAAGAAAGGTGATCCAACAGAATACTGAAATTATTGAATAATATCATTAATATCACACACAAGTAAAATTTTGCTGCAGATAATTCAAAAAAGGATGCAGCAGTATATTGACAGGGAACTGACAGACATTCAAGCTGGATTCAAAAGACAATGTGGAACAAAGGATATCATTGCTGAAGTCAGATGGTTCTTGGCTGAAAGCAAAGAATATCAAAAAGATGTTTACCTGTGTTTTATTGATTATGTAAAGACATTTGACTGTGGGGATCATAATAAATTGTGAAGAATGGGAATTCCGGAACATTTATCTGTGCCCATGAAGAACCTGTACATGCATCAAGAGGCAGTTGTTCAAACAGAACAAGGGGATACTGCATTGTTTAAAATAAGGAAAGGCGTGAGCCAGAGTTGTATTCTTTCACTATACTTACTCTGTCTGCATGCTGATAAATAATCCAAAAAGCTGGATTATACGAAGAAGAGCACAGCATCAGGATTGGAGGAAGAATGTGATATGTAAATGACACAACCTTGCTTGCTGAAAGTGAAGAAGACTTGAAGCACTTATTAATGAAGATCAAAGACTACAGCCTTCAGTATGCACCTCAACATAAAGAAAACAAATATCTTGACAACTAGACCAATAAGCAACACCATAATAAATGGAGAAAACACTGAAATTGTCAAGGTTTTCATTTAATTTGGATCCACAATCAATGCCCAAGGAAATGGCAGTCAAGAAATCAAATACCATATTGCACTGGAAAAATCTGCTGCAAAAGACCTCTTTAAAGCATTAAGGAGGAAAGATGTCACTTTGAAGACTAAGGTATGCCTAACCCAAGCCATGGTATTTTCAATCACCTCATGTGTATGCAATAACAAATAAGGGAGGCTGCAGAAGAACTGATGCATTTCAATTGTGCTGCCGGCAAAGAATATTGAATGTACCATGGACTCCTAAAGAATGAACAAATCTGTCTTGGAGGAAGTACAGCCAGAATGCTCCTTAGAAGCAAGAATGGCCAATACAGTCTCTCACACTTTGGTTATATTGTGAGAAGGGACCAATTCCTGGAGAAGGATATCATGCTTAGTAAAGTAGAAGGTCAAAAATAAATGCGATGGACACAATGGCTACAACGATGGGCGCAACCACGGCAGCAATTATGAGGATGGAATAGGACTGGGCAGTGTTTCATTCTGTTGTACACAGTGTTGCTATGAGTAGAACCAACTTGACAGCACCTATGAACAACAACAGTAAAAATTGTCTGCCTTGAACGTTATGCTTTTAACTATTATATGGCATAAAAGGGACAACAGCAACTCCAAAGATTAGATAGAAACCTTCAGAGGCAGTCAGTTTCCCTTAATGGGGGAAGAGCAATGCAGAAAAGGAAGGTGAGAATGGCTGCACAATTCAAAGAATGTAATCAATGTCACTGAATTCAACAGGTAGACCCCAACTTACTACGTTTTTGAGTTATGGCCATCCTGTATTCTTTTCTTTTTTTGTACATCTTATCATTAGTAAAGGAGCTCTGGTGGTGTAGTGCCTAAGGCATTTGACTGCTAACCAGAAGGCTGGTGTTTCAAACCCACCAGCAACTCCTCGGAAGGAAGATTGGGGCAATCTACTTCCGTAGTGATATTGCCTCGGAAACCCAAGGAGGGGTCGCTATGAGTCAGATTGGACCTGACAGCAGTGAGTTTGATTTTTTTTTTTTTGTATCATTAGTAATGTCTACTATATACAATGTTCCAAAAAAAACCACACCAAATGTGCTGCCCTTGAGTCGATCCAACTCACAGTGACCCCATCTTGGGTTTCTGAAGCAGTATCACTACAGAAGTAGATTGCCCA
>NW_006921679.1:2755078-2763780 GCF_000298275.1 Orycteropus afer afer
TGTTCAGTATGACTGCCAGTCAATGCAGGAAAAGGACATCTTAGCTGGGGAGTGCGGTAAAGGACAAGGGCTCAAGGCTTTTGAAACTGACTGTGACTTCTCTCAGACCAGACCTTATGCTTTATGTAGCCCATACAGTATCTACACATAGAGGAAAGCAGATGAACTGAAATCAGTCTACAAACTGCTGAGGTGAGCAAATGGAAGTCACGTTCTGAGGGCAGTGAGTGAATCTCTTTCTTTGGAAGGTGTGTCTGGGTAGTGTTGGTCAGTATGATTATAGAGGGCAGTGAATGGCAAAGTTTATTGATGTGTATTTTATCCTGGTAGGATGAGGCACCAATGGTTTGTGAAGAAAAGGGGCGTATACCTTGTGGTTAAAGGGCTGTCTTAGGAAGATTAACCTAAAGGCCCTAAACAGGATTGTTTAAGGCGTTGGGAATGGAGGTAGAGAAATGAGTCAAAAAAAACCAAAAAATCAAACTCACTGCCATCCAATTGATTCTGAGTAATAGCAACCCACATTGAGTTTCCCAGGCAGTAAATCTTTATGGAAGGAGATTGCCCCATCTTCCTTCCGTAGAGCTGCTGATGGGTTTGAACCACCAACCTTCTGGTTAGCAGTCAAATGCCTTAGGCACTGGGCCACCAGAGCTCCTTAGAAAAAATAGTGAATAACAAATGGAATCGCTTGATACCAGATTAACTAAGGAAAACGCTACAAAATACTGGAAGACAGATCCTCTGACCTGTCATCAGAATGGCTGGGAGGACAGGGGAGAGTTATTCCATGTATTACCAATATGGTATCTCAATTTAATAGTATAAAATATCATTTGCCACAACAATTTTAGTTCACAAGGTCGGTTTTCCTCTCTTTTGTTGTATCTGATGTTCCCTGAGCTTCACAGCACAAAGTACAATGTAAATCTAATAATAATAATAAACAATACAATACCTCAATTTTCAAAAACATTCACATACAAAAACTTATTGAAAGTAAAATGTCCACATTTTAAAAGTAGTATTCCCCCCCCCCCGCAGTTTTCAAATGTCTTATATGGCAATATTACTCATATTGAACCTGACCTTTACTTTTAACACATGAAGGTATTAGGAAGAACAATTTTTGCTTAGTACTTACGGTCCACACAGGCATTAAGATTAATAATCATGTAACCTTATAGTTAGGAGCTCTGGTAGTGTAGTGCCTACGGCACTTGACTGCTAACTAGAAGGCTGGCGGTTCAAACCCACCAGCTACTCCTCGGAAGGAAGGTTGGGCAATCGACTTCCATAGCGATACTGTCTCAGAAACCCAAGGAGGGCTCTCTATGAGTCGGGTCCGACTCCACGGCACATAACAACAACAGCAACCTTACAGTTGATAACAAAATCCAGACATTCTCAACAGGTTAGCCTTTATGGCTGCCATTTTCATTATTAAGAGGGGGAAAAAAAAGTCATCACTTCTCCACGCTATACAAAGACTCAGTAGTAAAACGTCTGGTTATAACCATACGTCCCGACGCTTCCGGGGTTGAGTAATTGGACATGAACTCCCTGAAACCTGAGGACCAGGTCACTCGTTGCGGAGGGGCGGGGCATAGCTAAAATTCACCAAAAGTGTTAAATCAAGATGCTCCCACGCTTATCACCACCAAATCTGTGTCGAAGGTTTGTCCCCTATGTTTCCCTTCTCTGAGGGTGTCCCGGGGGAGATGAAATCTCCCTGTCATCTGACTCGAGTGCCGTCAGGAGCCTTTGGTAGGGGGCCCAGGCAAGAAACGAGCACTTGGCATCTGCCAAGGGTCTTGGCTGCTGTGTGCCCTCATTATAGTTACAGAACACAGCTGGGATTGCCCAGCTCCGAGCCCTCCCCGGAGGGGCGTCTGAGGAGGGAGGAGCTTGACTTGGGGCCGGTGGGCGGGCCCGTCCCTTACCTGTGCTAAGACGGTGAGGCTGCTCTCCGGCGCCGCGAGATTCACGCGGCCCTTGTACCAGGCTACTCCTGCTCCTGTCAGAGCCACTCCAGCCACGGCCGCCGCCAAGGGCGCAGGGCCTGGCAAGGCTCGTCTGCTGACAGCGAGCGCACCCCACAGTCGCCCACCCCAAGTCGCTAGCTTAGCCCCTCGACCAGCCGCCGCCGCCATCTTTGCGGAAGTGCGGCGTTTTAGAATTCGGGAGCGGCCGCCAGGCCTTGAGCCACCTTCCGAGCCCGGAAGCTTTTTGTGCCTGCGGTTCTCGCGAGACTCGCGGTGCCCGCAGCTGCACCTTCCCAGGTCTGGCGGTTTTGATATATGTATGTGGTATAAGTGGGCACAGGCTGGGCCCACAGAAGGCTAGGACTCCTAATGTGTGTCAAAGTAGTACTGTGCTTCATAGGGTTTTCAATGTCTGCTTTCTCAGAAGTAGATTTCCGGGCCTTTTTTCCAGACCCCTCTGTGTGGACTCCAATGCCTACTGTTTAGGAAGGCCATCTTTTCCATAAGGGAAGAACTGAGGGAGAAACCACAGTGTGTGCCGGGCACTGTGCGCGCTGGAGAAGAACGTGCCGGTGGTGTGAGCTAGACACTTCTGACAGGAAAGAGTATTAAGAATTTTGATTAATTGTTTAAGTTGCTTTGTTAATGGGCATGATCTGAGGAGTGGAATCACATCTCTGAAGTGGTTTGGGGTATGAATCCGAATAATTTTATTTTTAAAAAATTTTTTTTATTTAACACTTTGTTTTACTTTCAGCCTTATGTATATATTTAGTTTCACTCCCCATTTACCATACCCAACCCTAACCCAGTCTCCTCCCTTCCCTGCCCAGTAACCCTCCCCCTGTGCCCCTCATATTTATGCACTCCTGTTTGTCCTGCATTTCCTCCCTGTTAATGTTGCCCCTCTGGTGCCCCCTGGTCTATTGCTCTAAGGGGTGTATTTCCATAGAGTATGTGGGTGCGCCATCCTGGGTTGTATGGTCTGCATGTACATCTTGTTAACTATTGGGCTGAGAGCCAGCCCCTGGGAGTGAGTTTTATTCCAGGCACAGAATGTATTCCAGGGCCATAGTATTGGGGGTCTCACCAGACTCCATCTGACCAGTAATTCTGGTCATTATTGAGTTTTTGGATTTTGTTCCACATTTTTCCTCCCACTCTATCCAGGATCTCCAGATTTGATCATTTCCTGAGTGGTTGGCATTGGTAGCCAGGCACCATCTAGTTTTTCTGGTCTCGAGGGCCATCATATCCTAGGGCTGATTGTTTCCAAATGCCCTTCTTTTTTTTTTTTTCACTCTTCTTCACTTCCGATGCTAGGAGACATTAGCTGCATCTTAGATGGCTGCTTGAAACCTTTTAAGACCCCAGTCGCTACTCACCAATGTAGGATGCGGAACAAGGCTTTTATGTATTTTGTTGTGGCAATTGAGTCTGCTGTCCCCCAGTACTATGGTCCTCAGATGGTAGATCCATTGGATCTCTCTCCCATAGTGTCTGGGTGTCTGTGAGGGATTGCTCTGTGTGTGTTCTATTGTTTCTGTAATGTATCAGAAAAATTCTGTGAATTCTTGACAACTAGATTTTCTCTAAACTCCACAGTCTTACCTATACTAAGAATTCTTTAAAAAGTGGTATTTATAATACGTGATTCAGAAATCTACAATAGCTGCAGATCCATTATCAGAACCCAAAAGCCACTGCCATGGAGTCATTCCAACTTATATCTACCCCAGAAGGTTGGCTGTTCAAACTCACCAGCCACTCCATGGAAGGAAGGCAAAGCAATCTACTTCCATAAAGATTTACTGCCTGGGAAACCCAAAGGGGGCTGCTATGAGTCAGAATTGACTTGATGGCTGTGAGTTTGCTTTGGAGTTATAGGACAAAGGACTAGCTCCTAGGGTTTCCAAGATTGTAAATCTTTATTGAAACTAACTTCCTCATCTTTGTCCTGAGAAATCACTGACCTTTTAATTAGTAGCCAAATGCTTTAACTGCTGTGCCACAAGAGCTCCTTTCTCACAAATGATTTTAAATAACACTAATTAGCTTGCCCAGCTGCTACTAAACAACCTCCTTTAAAACCATGTGTTTGAAAATACCGTTTGATGCAGCAATCCCATTACTAGTTATATATCCTAAAGAAGTGAGAGCCAGGACATGAATCGATATATGCACACCCATATTCATTGCAGCACTATTCACAATAGCAAAGAGATGGAAGTTACCTCAGTGCCCATCAACAGAAGAATGGATAATAGATAGGATCCTATACATAGGGAACCCAAGAGACTCAGCTGGAAAACTACTGGAACTAACTGAGAGATTTAGCATAGTGGCAGGATATAAGATCAACATACAAAAAAACAGTTGGATTTCTCTATACTAGCAAAGAAACTGCTGAAAAGAAAATAAGGAAACCAATACTATTTACAATAGTTACCAAAAAGATAAAATATTTGGGAATAAATCTCACTATAGACACAAAAGACATGTACAAAGAAAACTACAGAACACTACTTCAAGAAACCATAAGAGATCTACATAAATAGAAGAACATTCCGTGCTCATGGCTAGGAAGATTTAACATTGTGAAAATGTCAGTACTGCCCAAAGTAGTCTATACATTCAATGCAGTCCCAATCCAGATCCCATCAACTTTCTTTAAAGATATGGAAAAACCAATTGCTAATTTTATATGGAAAGGAAAGAGACCTTGGGTAAGAAAAAGCATTATTGAATAAGAAGAATAAAGTAAGAGGCCTCACACTCCCAGATCTCAAAACCTACTATATAGCCACAGTAGTCAAAACAGCCTGGTATTGGTACACCAAAAGACACACAGACCAATAGAATAGAATTGAGAACCCAGAACCATTGACCTATGGTCAGCTGATTTTTGACAAAGGGCTGAAATCCATTAAATGGGGAAGACATGGTCTCTAACAAATGGTGCTGGCAAAACTGGATATCCATTTGCAGAAAAATGAAATGAGACCCATACTTGACACCATACACAAAAACTAACTGCAGATGGATCAAAGACTTAAATGTGAAACCAAAATCTATGAAGTTCCTCAAGGAAAAAATAGGGGCAACTTTCCAAACCAAATCAAACTCACTGCCATGGAGTTGGACAAGACTCATAAAAACCCCTCCTTGGGTTTCTGAGGCAGTATCACTACAAAAGTAGATTGCCCAGTCTACCTTCTGAGGAGTAGCTGGTGGATCTGAACCGCCAGCCTTCTGGTCAGCAGTCAAATGCCTTAGGCACTATGCCACCAGAGCTCCCAAGGGCAACTTTAGGGACCCTAATATATGGCATAAATAGACTATCTAGCATAACCCAAAACATACAAACAGCAGAAGTTAAACTAGATGAATGGGACCTTTTGAAAATTCAATTTTTATGTGCTTCCAAAGACTTCTCCAAAAGAGTCAAATGAGAACCTACAGATTGGGGAAAAAAATATTTGGCAATGACATACCTGACAGAGGACTTATCTCTAAAATTTATAGAAAACTCCAGCACCTCAACAACAAAAAGACAAAAAATCCAGTTAAAAAATGGGCAGAAGACATGAATAGATACTTCACCAAAGAGAATATTCAGACAGCCAACAAACACATGAAGAAATATTCATGATCATTAGCCAGTAGAGAGATGTGAATCAAAACAATAATGAGATACCATCTTGCCACAGCACTAATAGCAAAGTTCAACAACACAGAAAATAACAAATGATGGTGCGGGTGTGGAGAGATTGGGACTCTCATACGCTGCTGGTGGGACTGTGAAATAATACAACCACCGTGGAAAGCAGTATGGAGATTCCTTAAAAAGTTGGAATTAGAAATACCATTTTATCCAGCAATCTCATTACTAGGTAGAGAAGTGAGAATGAGGACAAGAACAGATATATGCACACCCATGTTCATCCCAGCACTATTTATAATAGCAAAGAGATGGGAACAACCTGTGTGCCCATCAACAGAAGCATGGATAACCAAACTATGATGCATACACACAAAGGAATATTATGCAAAACTAAAGAATAATGTAGAAACTGCAAAACACTGCATAACGTGGATGAACTTGGAAGATGTTATGCTGAGTGAAATAAGTCCATCACGGAAGGACAAATATTGTATTAGTCCACCATTGTAAAAAGTCAAGGAAAGGTTTATATATGGAAGGAAACTTTCTTTGTTGGTTACCAGGGAGCGGAAAGGAGGGTATTACTAGATAGATTGGAAAAGAAAAAGAAGAAAAAAAATTATATATATATATAAATTTTATATGCCAAAGACTACTAGTGGTTACCAATGGCTGCCTAGAAAGGGGAAGCATTTGTTTGTGGGGCATTGAATTTATGCTAATGGTAGTGGAATATTTTGGAAAAGGATAGCAATAATGGTGACACAACATGAAAACTGTCATCAGTGTCCCTGAGCTGTAAATGTGGAAGTTGTTATGTTGGTGAATGTCTTGTAGTGTGTATTTTCACCACCAAAAAAAAAAAAAATGTGTTTGTGTGTGTATTTTCCTACAAACTTTATTTTGTAGCAGTCTTCCTCATACTTTATTTTTTCAGTATTTCAGTGGATATTTGTTTATTTATTTTCTTTTTATTGTGATTTGGATGAAATTTTGCAGAGCTAATTCATTTTCCATTCAACAGTTCATACACACTTTGTTTTGTGACGTTGATTGCAATCCCCACAATGTAACAGCTCTCTTTGCACTTCTAGGTGGTCCCCTTCTCCCTGTGTCCTTTTTTTTTAAAAAATTGTGCTTTAGGTGCAAGTTTACAGAGCAGAGTTTGTTTTACAGTCAACATTTTGTGTACATTTGGTTTCACTCCCCAATTACCATCCCCAACCCTAACCCACTCTCCTCCCCTCCCTCCCCGTAACCCCTCCTCACCCCGTGCCCTTCATAGTATGCACTCCTGTGTGTCCTGCATTTCCTCCATGCGAATGTTGCCCCTCTGGTGCCCCATGGTTGATTGCTCCAAGGGATGCATCTCCAAAGAGAGTGTGGGTGCATCACCCTGGGTTGAGTGGTCTGCATGTACATCTTGTTTACTATTGGGCTGAGAGCCAGTCCCTGGGAGTGAGTTTTATTCCAGGCCTGAAGTGTATGCCAAGGCCACAGTACTGGGGGTCCCCCCAGACTCCATCCAACCAGTAATTCTGGTTATTATTGTGTTTTTGGATTTTGTTCCATGTTTTTTCTCACACTCTATCCAGGATCTCCAGTTTTGATCCTTTCCCAAGTGGTTGGCATTGGTAGCCAGATACCATCTAGTTCTTCTGGTCTCCAAGTCCATCATGTCCTAGGACTGACTGCTTCCAAATATCCTTGCCCCCCCCCCCCACACACACACACTCTTCTTTGCTTCTGACAATAGAAGACCATTAGCTGCATCTTAGATGGCCACTTGAAAGCTTTTAAGACCCATCACTACTCACCAACATAGGTCGTGGAACAAAATTTTATGTGTTTCATTGTGCCAATTGAGTCTGGTGTCCCCCAATACTATGGTCCTGAGTTGGTAGATCTATTGGATCTCTCTCCCACAGTGTCTGGCTGTCTGTGAGGGATTGCTCTATGTCTCTCTTCTGTTCTTTTTGTAAGGATTGTGAGTATTTTGTATCATTGGTATCTGTGCAAGATTAGCCTCAGCTGAATCTATCCTCGATCTAGAGTATAATACTGTTCACTGACCCCCATCTGATCTTCTCAGATGCTTATATGTTTATCTGTAGCCCAGTGTTTGGTGGTCATGGTTATGCAGTATCATGGATATACTGGTATTAGCCTCTGTCGTTTATATCTTATGTGCACAATTTGGTGTCCTCCCTTTTCCTAATGTTATTGTGGTGATCACAGACTCTGAACCATCCCTCCCCTTACCTATGTCAGTATGTGGCCCCCAACTAGCCCAAAATTAATCCCTCCTCTTCCCTCCCCACCCGGTAACCTACAAAATGAGTTCCCTTCCTTAAGCAAACCCTTCTTTGTCTTTTTACATTAATGGGCTCATACAATATTTGTCCTTCTGTGATTGACTTATTTCACTCAGCATATTGTCCTCCAGGTTCATCCATGTTGTCAGATGATTCATGTATTCTTCATTGTTCTTTAAGGTAGCATAGTATTCCATTGCATGAATGTACCATGATTTGGTTATCCATTCATCTGTTGATGGGTATTTAGATTGTTTCTATCTCTTTGCTATAGTGAACTGTGCTGCAATGAACATAGGTGTGCATATGTCTGTTCGTGTCCTGCCTCTCAACTCTTTAAGATATATTCCTAGAAATGGAATTGCTGGGTCAAATGGTATTTTTATTTTCAATTTTTTAAGGAAATGCCATACCATTTGCCACAATGGTTGTACCATTTTACAATCCCACCAGCAGTGCATAAGAGTTTCAGTATCTCTGCAACCTCATCAGCATTTGTTATTTTCTGTCCTGTTGAACTTTTGCTATTATTGCTGGGGTGAGATGATATCTCATCATTGTTTTGATTTGCATCTCTCTGATGACTGAAGAGGGAGTGGCCCGGGGACAATGGGTGCAGCAGGATCCAGTTAAGGAGCGGGAGGCAGGCAAGTCCCAGCCTCCAGAGCCAGGAATGGGAGGGAGAGCTCCGGGGACCACAAAGTGGTAGGACCCAGGTAGGAATTAGGTAAGGAGAGG
>NW_006921679.1:2764300-2767907 GCF_000298275.1 Orycteropus afer afer
TGGAATGCATAAAGATTTATATCCTAGGCATTAGTGAGCTGAAATGGACTGGTTTTGGCCATTTTGAATCAGACAACCATATGATCTACTATGTTGGGAATGACAATTTGAAGAGGAATGGCGTGGCATTCATCATCACAAAGGATGGTTCAAGATCTGTCCTGAAGTACAATGCTATCAGTGATAGGATAATATCCATACACCTACAAGGAAGATCTGTTAATACTACTATTATTCAAATTTGTGCACCAACCACCAAAGCTGAAGATAAGGAAATTGAAGATTTTTATCAACTTCTGCAGTCTGAAATTGATTGAACATGCAATCAAGGTGTGTTGATTGTCACTGGTCATTGGAATGCAAAAGTTGGAAACAAAGAGGAATCACAGGTAGTTGGGAAATTTGGCCTTGGTGACAGAAATAATGCGGGAAAGCATATGATAGAATTTTGCAAGACCAATGACTTATTCATTGAAAATACCTTTTTCAACAACACAAATGGTGGCTATACATGTGAACTTCTCCAGATGGAGTACACAGGAATCAGATTGGCTACATCTGTGCAAAGAGGCGATGGAAAAGCTCAATATCTTCAGCCAAAACCAGGCCAGGAGCTAATTGTGGAACAGACCATCAACCGCTCACATGCAAGTTCAACTTGAAGTTGAAGACAATTAAAACAAGTCCATGAGAGCCAAAATATTACCTTGAATATATCCCTCCTGAATTTGGAGACCATCTGAAGAATAGATTTGATACATTGAACACCAATGACTGAAAACCAGAAGAATTGTGGGATACCATCAAGAGCATCATCCATGAAGAAAGAAAGAGGTCATTAAAAATACAAGAAAGAAAGAAAAGACCAAATGGATGTCAGAAGAGACTCTGAAACTTGCCTTTGAGAGAAGTGTAGCTAAAACAAATGGAAGAAATGACAAGATAAAAGAGCTGAACAGAAGTTTTCAAAGAGCAGCTCGAGAAGACAAAGCCAATTACCATAATGAAATGTGTAAAGACCCGGAGTTAGAAAAGCAAAATGGAAGAACATGCTCAGCATTTCTCAAGCTGAAAGAACTGAGGAAAAAATTTAAGCCTCAAGTTGCAATATTGAAAGATTCTACGGGCAAAATATTGAATGATACAGGAAGCATCAAAAGAAGATGGAAGAAATACACAAGGTCACTGTACCAAAATGAACTGGTCAATCTTCATCCATTTCAGGAGGTGGCATATATTCAAAAACCAATGGTATTGAAGGAAGAAGTCAAAGCTGTGCTGAAAGAATTGGCAAAGAACAAGGCTCCAGGAATTGATGATGTTTCAACATTGAGATATTTCAACAGACGGATGCCCCACTGGAGGCACTCATTTATTTGGCTATGCCAAGAGATTTAGAAGACAGCTACCTGGCCAACTGAATGGAAGAGATCCATATTTGTGCCCATTCCAAAGAAAGGTGATCCCACAGAATGTGGAAATTGTTGAACATTATCATTAATATTGCATGCAAGTAAAATCTTACTGAAGATAATTCAAAAATGGTTGCAGCAGCATATTGGCAGAGAACTTCCAGAAATGCAAACTGGATTCAGAAGAGGACATGAAATGGGGGATATCATTGCTGATGTCAGATGGATCTTGGCTCAAAGCAAAGAATACCAGAAAGATATTTACTTGCGTTTTATTGGCTATGCAAAAGCATTTGATTGTGTGGCTCATAACAAATTGTGGATAACATTGAGAAGAATGGGAATTCCAGAACACTTAATTGTACTCATGAGGAACCTGTACACAGACCAAGAGGCTGTCATTCAAACAGATAAAGGGAACACTGCATGGTTTAAAATCAAGAAGGGAGTACGTTAGGATTGTATCCTTTCACCATACTTATTCCATTTGTATGCTGAGTAAATAATCTGACAAGCTGGGCTATATGAGGAACAACATGGTAACAAGATTGGAGGAAGAATCATTAACAACCTGCAATACACTGATGACACAACTTTGCTAGCTGAAAGTGAGGATGACTTGAAGCATTTACTGATGAAGACTGAAGAATACAATCTGCACCGTGGATTGCATCTCAATATAAAGAAAACAAAAATCCTCACAACTGGACCTGTAAATAGCATCAGGATAAGTAGAAAAAAGATTGAAATTGTCAAAGACTTCACATTGCTTGGTTCTACATCGACACCAATGGAAGCAGTAGTCAGGATATCAGACGATGTATAGCACTACGAAAATTGGCTGCAAAGGACCTTTGTCAAGTGCTGAAGCGCAAAGATGTCTCCTTGAGGACTAAGGTGCACCTGACACAAGCTATGGTATTTTCAGTCACCGCATATGCATGTGAGAGCTGGACAGTGAATAAGGAAGACCGAAGAATTGATGCTTTTGATCTGTGGTGTTGGCGAAGAATGCTGAAAGTACTGTGGACTGCTAAAACAAATAACTAATTTATCCTGGAGAAAGTGCAGCTGGAGTGCTCCTTGGAGGTGAGAATGGCCAGACTTTGTCTCACATACTTTGGTCATTTTGTCAGAAGGGACCATTCCCTGGAGAAGGATGTCATGCTTGGTAAAGAGGAGGGTCAACGAAAGAGGGGAAGGCCCTCAATGAGATGGATTGACATGGTGGCAGTGGTGATGGGCTCAAGCATAGCAAGAATCATGGAGCTGATTCAAGACTGGGAAGTGTTTCGTTCTGCTGCGCATAGGGTAGCTACAAGTCAGAGATGACTCTATGGCACCTAACAACAACAACAATAATAATAACGATGACTAAAGATCATGAGCAATTCCTTATGTGTTTGTTGGCCACTGGCATATCATCTTTTGTGACATGTCTGTTCAAGTCTTTTGACCATTTTTGAATTGGGTTGTTTGTCTTTTGGTGTTGAGGTGTTAAAGTTTTCTACAGATTTTGGACATAAGTCCTTTGTCAGGTGTGTCATAGGCAAATATTTTCTCCCAATCTGTCGGTTCTCTTTTTACCCTTTTGACGAAGTCTTTTGATGTGCCTGATAATTTAAGTTTTAAAAGGTCCCAGTCATCCAGCTTTCCTTCTACCTCTTATGCTCTCTGGGTTATGTTTGATAATCTATTTATGTCATAAGTTAGGGCCCCCAGATTTGCCCCTATTTTATCTTTGATGAATTTTATAGTTTTGGATTTTACATTTAAGTCTTTGATCCAACTTGAGTTTGTTTTTGTCTGTTGGGTGAGGTATGGGTCTTGTTTCATTTTTCTGCAAGTAGATATCCAGTTTTGCCAGCACCATTTGTTAAAGAGGCCATCTCTTCCCCTATTTAATGGGTTTTGGACCTTTGTCAAAGATCACCTGTCCATAGTTGGATGGGTCTATTTCTGGACTTTTGATTCTGTTTCATTGGTCTATCTGTCTATCATTGTACCAATATCACACTGTTTTGACTACTGTGGCTGTACAGTAGGTTTTGAGACCCGGGAGTGTGAGACTTCCCACTTTGTTCTTCTTCTTCAGTTGTTGTTGTGTGCTGTCGAGTCGGCCCCGACTCATAGCGACCCCTCCTTGGGTTGCCGAGACAGTATCACTATGGAAGTAGATTGCCCAACCTTCCTTC
>NW_006921679.1:2768354-2769703 GCF_000298275.1 Orycteropus afer afer
TATCCATGAACAAGGCAGGTTCTTTCTTTTATGTAGAGCTCTTGTTGTCTCCTGTAGCAGTGTTTTATAGTTTTCTTTGTATATGTGTTTTGTGTCTCTGGTAAGATTTATGACTAGATATTTTATCTTTTTAGTAGCTATTGTAAATGGTATCATTTCACTTATTTCTTTTTCAGATGTCTCTTTGTTGGTGTAGAAGAATCCATTTGATTTTTGTATGCTGACCTTTTGTATCCTGCCACTTGGCTGAACCTCTCTATTAGTTCCAGTAGTTTTTTCCTTGTTCTCTTGGGTTTTCTATGTACAGGATCATATCATTTATAAATAGAGATAGTTTTAGTTCCTCTTTGCCAATTTGTATGCCTTTTATTTCTCTTTCTTGCTTTATTGCCCTGGCCAGGACTTCCAATACAGTGTTAGATAGAAGTGGTGATAGAGGGCATCTTCGTCTGCTTCCCATTTGTAAGGAGAATGCCTTGAGTCTTTCTTCATTAATAATGATATTGGCTGCTGGCTTTGCATATATGCCCTTTATTATTTTGAGGAATTTCCCTTCTATCCCTATTTTGCTGAGAGTTCTGAACAGGAATGGATGTTGAATTTATCAAATGTTTTTTCTGCGTCAATTGATATAATCATACGGTTCTTTTGTTTTGTTTATGTAGTGAGTTACATTGATTGTTTTTCTGCTGTTGAACCATCCTTGCATACCATTTATGAATCTTACTTGGTCAGGATGTATTATTTTTTCGATATGTTGTTGGATTCTTTTGCCTAGGATTTTGTTGAAGATTTTTGCATCTGTGTTCATGAGGGATATTGGTCTGTAATTTTCCTTTTTAGTGGTATCTTTCCCTGGTTTTGGTATTGGTGTTATGCTTGCTTCATGAAAGGAGTTTGGGAGTATTCCATCTTTTTCTTTTTTTTCTAGCAAATTGATTCATTTATTATTTTTTATTTTATTGTATTGTGATTTGAGTGAAGTTTTACAGAGCAAATTCACTTTCCATACAGCAGTTCACATATATTTTGTCTCATGTCATTGACCACAGTTTACCCCTCTCACTTCCTCCCTATAGTTACCTCTTCCCAATGTCCATCTCTCCATACATTCCTGCCCCCTGAGCAGTCTCCCTGCACATAAGCAGCCCTTCTTTCTCCCGTGATTGTTCTCTCCAAGGAGTGTATCTACTTGAGGTAAACGTTCAACTCATATGCCTGTATTTTGTTTGGCTGGAAACCACAGGTGTGGGTTCAGTTCCAGACCTGAAGGGCAGCTAGGGACCATAGTCTCAGTGGTTCCACCAGGCTCTATCAGACTAGCAAACCTGGTCACCCCAACATTTTTT
>NW_006921679.1:2777023-2785389 GCF_000298275.1 Orycteropus afer afer
GCAAATTCTTCTGCTAGTTGGGGTTTAGTCCACTTCTATATGCTTCCCTTCAAGGCTCCGGGGTCCAAGATTATCTTCTGTATCTGTGTTAATTGGTTTCCCTTTTCTTTGTTGAAGAGGGTCTGTGCAGTCTTTCTGCCTAGTCTGCCATCTTGTTGGAACTCCTCCAACTTTTTCTATGTTCTGGAATAGCTTGAGTAGCATAGGTGTCAACTGTTCCCTGAATATTTGGTAAAATTTTCCAGTGAAGCCACCAGGGCCAGGACTTTTCCTTGTGGAGAGATTTTTATAACGTGTTCAGTTTCTCCTTTTGTTATGGGCCTGTTCAAATGTTCTGAGTGGAATAGTTTAGGTAGGTCTTGTGATTACAGAAAACTGTCCATCTCTTCTAGGTTCTCAAATCTGTTGGAGTACAGTTTTTCATAATATTCTGTCAATATCTTTTTATTTCAGTTAGTTTTGTTGTGATGACACCATTTTGGTTTAGTATTATTGTAATATGCATCTTCTCTTTCTTTTCTTGTGTTAGATTTGCCAGTGGATTGTTGATTTTGTTAATCTTTTTGAAGAACCAGCTTTTTGTTTTGTTGATTTTCTGTATTTTTTTTGTTTTCTGTTTCATTTATTTATTCTTTGATCATTATTATTTCCTTAATTTTACATATTGTAGAATTCTTTTATTGTTCTTTTTTCTAATTTTTAGATTTGTTGAGTTAAAGTGTTGATTTTGTTTCTTTCCCCTTTTTTGTTGTATGCATTTATTGTTATAAAATGACCTCTGATTACTGCTTTTGCTGTGTCCCATAGGTTTTGATAAGATGGATCTTCATTCTCATTTGTTTCTAGGAATTTTTTTTAGTTCACTTTTTATTTCTTCTATTACCCTGTAGTTTTTGAGCACTGTATCATTCAACTTCTACGTTTTATATTTTCCCGTTGATCTTCCTATTATTAATTTCTAATTTTATAGCACTGTAGTCTGGGAAGATGCTTTGTAGCATTTAGATGTTTTTGAATTTATTTAGGCTTGTTTTATGTCCTAACATATGGTCTATTCTGGAGAAAGATCCATGTGCACTGGAGAAGAATGTGAATTGTCCTTTTGTTGGGTGAAATGCTCTGTATATATCCCTGAGGTCAACTGGGTTGATTGTGTTGTTGAGTTCTTCTGTATCTTTACTGAATATTTTTCTAGTTGATCTGCCCCTCCTTGAAAGTGGTATGTTAAAGTCTCCTACTACTATCGTATTGTTGTCTGTTGTTCCTTTTAATTTAATTAATATTTGCTTCACGCATTTTGGAGCATTTTCATTGCGTGCATAGATATTTATTATCGTAATGTCTTCTTTGTCAATTGACCCTTTCAGCATCATATAGTGTCCTTCTTTGTCTCTTATGTTGTTTTTCACCTTAAAGCCTATTTTACCTGAAATCAATATTGCCACTCCTGCTCTTTTTTGGTTACCGCTGGCTTGATATATTTTTTCCACCCCTTAACTCTTAATTTGTTTTTATCTTTGTGTCTAAGGTGAGTCTCTTGTAGACAGCATACCGATGGGTCTTCTTTTCTTATCCAGTCTGCCACGCTCTCGATAGGTGCATTTATTCCATTCACATTGAGTGTAATTAGTGATAGGTATGAATTGATTGCTGTCTTTCTATGCCTCTGCATTTTTCTTTTTGATGATGGAATCACTGTTGCTGTTGTTGTTGTTTTTTGTCATGGTGTTGGAGTTTCCTTGGTCCATATACTGTTCTGTGCTGAGTTCATTTTGTTGTGAAGTGTTTCCTCTCTTTTCCTCTTTATTGTTGGTTTTGTGCTTACTACACATATATGTTTTACTTCCTTCTGGATTTGTGTAGGGGGATTGTTAATTTTCTTTGTGGTTACCTTGGAGTGAATTCTTGTCTCCATATTTTGGGACAGTCTGTTCTATGAAGACATTGTCTTATTTTGCTCTCCATTTTGAAATTTGTACCTAGAACTTTTATTCCATTTGGCTAGTTGCTGTTGTCATGGCAAACTGGCTTCCTTGATTTTTAGTGTACAGTGTTTTATGGTCTTATTTTGAACATCTATTTCTGATTGGGTTTTAGTGTTGATGTCATGTGTCCTGATTTTGTTGTTCTCTGTTATGGGTTCTCTATTGGAAGGACTTCCTTAAGTATTTCTTGTAGGGTTGGTCTGGTTTTCACAAAAACCCTTAATTTCTGTTTGTCTGAGAATTCCATCCTCATATTCAACTATATGCCATCCCATTGTTTTCTTGCCTGCATGGTTTCTGCTGAGTAATCAGAGCTCAGTTTAACTGTTTGATTATTATAAGTAGTATTTCTTTTGTCCTGGGAAGTTCTCAAAATTCTTTAGTTGTCTTTGGTTTTGGGAAGTTTGATTATGATATCCCTCAGTGTTTTTATCTTGGGTCTGTATGGGGTTTTTTGAGCTTCTTGGACAAATATCTTTTCTTCCTTCATGATATGGGGGAAGTTTTCTGTTAATAGGTCTTCCACAATTTTCTCAGTGTTTTTTTCTTTTTTTTCACCTCTTCTTGTTCTGGAATTCCAATGAGGCATGTGTTGTTTCTTTTCATATCATCCCATATAACTCTTAGGTTCTCTTCATTTCTCTCAAATCTTTGTTCTGATTTTCTTCATACAGACTGCTGTCCAGGGATTTATCTTCTAGTTGGGAAATGTGTTCTTCAGCCAGTTCTAGCCTGTTCTTTTGTGCCTCCACTGTGTTGTGTAATTCTGTAATTTTGGTATTCATCTTCTGGATTTCTAACTGCTGTTTTTGTATGAGTTCTGATTGTGTATTAATCTTGTTATTTTCTTCTTGAATGGTTTTCCTGAGTTCTTCCAGGGTACTGTCTGTGTTCTCTTTGCTTCTGTTTGGGGTTTCCTTAAGCTCTTATAGAGTTCTATAAACATACCTTCTAAATTCTTTCTCAGATAATTCTGTTGCCTCTCTTCCATGTTTAATGGGACTTTTTTGTTTGGGATTTTACTTCTAATGTCTTATCCTTTTTTGTTTGTTTGTTTGTTTGTTTGATTTGAGGTTGCCTGTTGTTTCTAGATATTTTGAAGTTGTCTTTCACTGTTAGTTATGTATTGATTTGTTTTTTCTTGGTTTTATGATTTAATATTTTGAAAAGGTGGAGTTGATGTACTTTTTTTTTGTTTTGTTTTTAATTCAGGTGTGCTGGGTTGCTCTGCATTTTTCTTTTTGATGATGGAATCACTGTGTGGAATGTGGACACAGGTCTCTGTCATGAAAGGAGTTTAGGATTTGAGCCAGCAGGTGTTATAGTGGTTTAATGTAGTTTATCTATTGGATGATGCAGGGGAGAGATGGGGAAAGGAGGAAGAACAGAGAGAGAGAGGAGAAAAAAAAAAAAAAAGCTCCAAGGTACCAGGAGCCGTTTCCAGGGCTTTGAGTGGGCTACTAATGGTGACATTATACTGTTACTCAAGGGTGTGCAGCTCAAGTTCAGCAATGACTCTAATTGTTAGGGAGTCACCAGGTTCAGATAGCCACAAAACCCCTGCTCTCCAGGCCCCTACATTCCAAAAAGCTGACCTAGGATAACTTCCCCGATCCATGATGGGAGTTTGTCCTGGGGCCTGCCCACTTGCAGTGTAATTTTCCTCTCTGCTCCCAATTCAGCGGCACCTGGAGCCAGAGGGTGCTCTGTTCCCTCTCATTGGTCCCAAGTTTACCAATAAAAGCAGGTACTGAAGGTAGATCCATGGAGTGGCCGCAGGTGCTCTGATGCATTCTTTCCACTGCCCCAGGGAGCCCTCTGATGTCCTATCTCCCTGGCTGGTCACGTTTTGCAGGGCAGATTCACCTGTTTTTTGTTTGTTTGTTTCCAAATAATTGCACTGTCCCTTTCTCCTTTCTAATCCTATTCCGCTGAGTTTGGTGTACTCTGACTTAATGAGCTGTTCAGAGCTCCAGAATCCCCATTTCAAACTGCTGCACCTAGTTTTGCAAGCACTAAGATGCTAGAGTGAACTAACATGGTGCTACAGGAGAGATGCCATTTTCCTCTCCCCTGTGTCCTTCTTTCCTATACATTCCTGCCTTCTCATTTTTCTGCCTGCACAAATGCTGCCCTTATCACCTATGGTTGATTGTTCTGAGGAGCCCACCTCCTTGGTGTAATTGTTCATCTCCTAGCTCTCTCTATTGTTTGACTGAAATTTAAGCCACAGGAGTGAGTTCAATTCCAGGCTGAAAGGGTGACTAGGAGCCATAGTTTTAGGGGTTTTACCAGTCTCTATCAGACCAGTAAGCCTGTTTTGTCTGTGTGTGTGTGTGTGATTTTGAGTTTTGTTCCACATTTTTCAACCCCTCTCTCCAGGGTCTCCTGCACTGATCCCTTTCTGAGTGGTAGCTGGGAACCATCTAGTTCTCCTGGTCTCAACGTCATGTAGGCTGAGGTTCCCATGGTCCATTAGTCCCTTGGACTAATTGTTTTCATGTGTCTCTGATTTTCTTCACTCTTCTTTGCTCTGGACAAGGAGAGGCCAATAGTTTTGTCTTAGATGGTCTGCTCACAAGCTTTTAAGACTCTGGTTGCTACTCACCAAAGTAAAATGTAGAACAGTGTTTTTGTGTACTATGTTATGCCAGTTGAGCTTGATGTCCCTATGATCATGGTCCTGAGCCTATGGGCCCAGTGACTCACTCCCTCAAGATGTTTGGTTGTGGTTAAGAAGTTATCATAGTTTGCCCCCCATTCCCTCTATATTATATTTATATTATATATTTTATAACACATACAAATACATATGCAGAAATAAGTCTGCCAAATCTATATATACCAAACCTATTGCCATTGAATCAATTCTGACTCATAGCAACCCCCAGTGGTTTTCCAAGGGTGTAAATCTTTATGGAAGTAGATGGCCTCATATTTCTTCTGTAGAATGGTTGGTGAGTTTGAACTGCCAACCCTCTAAACCTTCTAGCACTGCACTACCAGAGCTCCTTAAAAGAAAAAATCTTCATATAATCATTGGTATATTCCTGTTCTCCTACTCATACCTATCTTCCCTGTCTACTTATGTATCCACCTGTAGATTTATGTTTGTTAAGCAGATAATACAGTATTGTGCGTGTAATAGTATTTACCTTTCTGTACTTCTTGTACACCTCTTGGTGTCATCATTTTCCTTAGTGATGTTGTGCTGGTCATCCACTTTCCCTTCACCCAAATCAATACATGTGTCTTATCTATTTAGAATTTTCCCTTCCCTCCCTTCCCATCCCTGGTAATCAACAAAGTTTCCTTCTATATGTAAAATTTCCTTGCTTTTTATAATAGTGGACTCATACAATATTTGTCCTTCTGTGATTGACTTACTTCACTCAACATGATGTCCTCCAAGTTCATCTACGTTATGAGATGTTTCATGGATTCTTCATTATTCTTTAATGTTGCATGGTATTCCATTGTGTATATGTACCATAGGTTGGTTATTCATTCATCTGTTGATAGGCACTTAGGTTATTTCTATCTCTTTGTTATTGAATAGTGCTGCAAAAAACAAGAGTGTGCATATATCTATTTATGTCTTGGTGGTCACTTCTTTAGGATAAGTACGTAGTAATGGGATTGCTGGATCAAATAACAATTCTATTTCCAACTTTTTAAGGAACCATAGAATTTTCCACAATAGTTGTACCATTTTACAATTCCACCAGCAGTGTATGAGAGTTCCAATCTCTCCGAACCCTTGCCAGCATTTGTTGTTTTTTTGTCTTGTTTTTTAATTACTTTGATTGCTTTACTCTGATTGTTGGGATAGGATGATATCTTGTGTTTTGATTTGTATCTTTCTAATGGCTAATGATCATGAACATTTCTTCATGTGTTTGTTGGCCACCAGAATAGTTTCTTTGGGGAAGTGTCTGCTTATGTCTTCTGCCTATTTTTTAATTTGATTTTTTGTCTTTTAGATGTTGAGGTGTTGAAGTTTTCCATAAATTTTAGAGATAAGTCTATTGTCAGATATATTATTGTGAAATATTTTTAATTTTTTAAGAGCTGTTTCTTAAAAAAATTTATTTTATTTTTAAATTTTTATTTTAAGAGCTTGTTTTACATTCAAAGTCACGTGTACATTTAGTTTCATTCTCCATTCGCCATGTCAAACCCTAACCCAGTCTCCTCCCCTCCCTACCCTGCAACACTCCCCCTGTGCCCCTCATAATTACGCACTCCTGTTTGTGCTGCATTTCCTCAGTTGGAGTGTTGGTCCTTTGGTGTCCCATGTCTATTGTTTTAAGGGATGTATTACC
Source organism: Orycteropus afer afer (assembly GCF_000298275.1). Taxonomy (NCBI): domain Eukaryota; kingdom Metazoa; phylum Chordata; class Mammalia; order Tubulidentata; family Orycteropodidae; genus Orycteropus; species Orycteropus afer. Next base: position 2,783,334 of record NW_006921679.1, read on the forward strand.
ATTGAGTGTGTGGGTGCAGCATCCTGGGTTGAGTGGTCTGTGTGTACATCTTGTTAACTGTTGGGCTGAGAGCCTGCCCCTGGGGGTGAGTTTTATTTCAGGCACAGAATGTATTTCAAGGCCATAGTATTGGGATTCTCACCAGACTTCATCTGACCAGTAATTCTGGTCATTATTGAGTTTTTGGATTTTGTTCCATGTTTTCCCTCCCACTCTATCCAGGATCTCCAGATTTGATTCTTTCCTAAGTGGTTGGCATTGGTAGCCGGGCACCACCCAGTTCTTCTGGTCTCGAGGACCATTTGTGTGTGTGTGTGTGTGTGTGTGTGTGTTCTTCTTTGCTTTTGACACTAGGAGACCATTAGCTGCATCCTAGATGGCTGCTTGAAAGCTTTTAAGACCCCAGTCACTACTCACCAATGTAGGATGTGGAGCAACGCTTTTATGTATTTTGTTGTGCCAACTGAGTCTGGTGTACCCTAGTACTATGGTCCTGAGGTAGTAGCTCTATTGGATCTCTCTCCCATAGTGTTGGGATGTCTGTGAGAGTACTCTATGTCTGTCTTCTATTGTTTCTGTGAGGACTGCAGGTATTTTGTATCACTGGTGTCTGTACAAGATAAGCCTTAGCTGAGTCTATCCTTGGTCTAGAGTATACCTCTATTCACTGATCCCTGTCTAATCATCTCAGGTGTTTATGTGTTTATCTGTATAGCCTAGTGTTCGGTGTTAATGGCAATGTGGTATTGTGGACACATTGGTTGGTTTTAACATCTGTCGTCTATCGCTTATGTGCACAGTTTGGTGTCCTCTCATTTCCCAATGTTATCACAGTGGTCATATATCCCTCCTGTATATCCCTTCCCCTACCCATGTCAGCGTGTAAGCCCCAACTAGCCCTAAATTAATCCCTCTCTTTCCCTCCCCATCCCAGTAATCTACTAGGTGAGTTCCCTTTCCCAAGCAAACCTTTCTCTGTTTTTTTACAGTAATCGGCTCATACAATACTTGTCCTTCTGTGATTGACTTATTTCACTCAGCATAATGTCCTCCAGGTTCATCCACATTGCGAGATGATTCACATATCCCTAATTGTTCTTTAATGTGGCATAGTATTCCATTGTGTGGATATACCATAACTTAGTTATCTACTCATCCGTTGATGGGCATTTAGGTTGGTTCCATCTCTTTGCTATGGTGAATTGTGCTGCAATGAACATAGGTGTACATATGTCTGTTCATGTGCTATCTCTGACCTCTTTAGGGTATGTTCCTAGTAATGGAATTGCTGGGTCAAATGGTACTTCTATTTTCAGTTTTTTTAAGGAAACGCCATACCGTTTGTCACAATAATTGTACCATTTTACGGTCCCACCAGCAGTTCACAAGAGTTCCAATCTCTCCACAGCCCCGCCAGCATTTGTTACTATCTGATCTGTTGAACTTTGCTATTATTGCTGGGTTGAGATGATATCTCATTGTTGTTTTGATTTGCATCTCTCTAATGATTAATGATTAATGATTGTGAGCAAGTTCTCATGTGTTTGTTGGCTGCTTGTGTATCTTCTTTGGTTAAGTGTCTGTTCAAGTCTTTTGCCCATTTGTGAATTGGGTTATTTGTTTTTTTGGTGTTGAGGTGTTGAAGTTTTCTGTAGATTTTGGATATAAGTCCTTTGTCAGATATGTCATAGGCAAATATTTTCTTCCAATCTGTAGGTTCTTTTTTTTTTTTTTCCTCTTTTGATGAAATCTTTCGATGTGCACAAGAATTTAATTTTTAAAAGGTCACAGTCATCTAGCTTCTCTTCTATCACCTGCACATTCTGGGTTATGCTTGACAGTTTACTTATGCCATAAATTAGGGCTCCTAGGTTTGCCCCTATTTTATCTTTGATGAATTTTATAATTTTGGGTTTTACATTTAAGTCTTTGATCCAGCTTGAGTTTATTTTGTGTATGGGGGTGAGGTATGAGTCTTGTTTCATTTTTCTACAGGTGGATATCCAGTTTTGCCAGCACCATTTGTTAAAGAGGCTATCCCTTCTCCATTTAATGG
>NW_006921679.1:2788189-2796927 GCF_000298275.1 Orycteropus afer afer
AGTGATACTGCCTCGGAAACCCAAGGAGGGGTCGCTATGAGTCGGGGCCGACTCGACGGCACATAACAACAACAACAACAACATCATTCCTTTTAATTCAGTTAATAGTTGTTTCACATATTTTGGAGCATTTTCATTGGATGCATAAATGTTTATCATTGTAACCTCTTCTTTGTCGATTGACCCTTTCAGCATCATATAATACCCATCCTTGTCTCTTAAGAAGTTTTTCACGTTAATGTCTATTTTATCAGAAATCATAATTGCTACCCCTGCCCTTTTTTTGTTTTCATTGGCTTGGTATATTCTTTTCCATCCTTTAACTCTTAATTTGTTTTTATCTTTGTGTCTAAGGTCTGTCTCTTGTAGGCAGCATATCGATGAGTCTTCTTTTCTTATCCAGTCTGCCATTCTCTTTCTCTTGCTAGGTGCATTTAGTCCATTCCCATTGAGTGTAATTAGTGATAGGTATGAGTCGATTGGCGTCATACTGTTGTGTTTTTTTGTCATGTCGTTGGTGATTCCTTAATCTGTGTATATTTCTGTGCTGAGTTCAGTTCGTTGGCTATTGCTTTCTCCCTTTTCTTCTTTATGGTCAGTTGTGTGTTTATTAAGCCCATATGTTTTCCTTCTGGATTTGCTTAGAAGAGTTGTTACTTTTCTCTGTGGTTACTTTGGAGAATATTTTTGTCTCTATATTTTTAGAATAGTGCGCACTGCAAAGACATTGTCGTGTTTTCCTCTCCATTTAAGGGTCTGTACCTAGAAGTATTATTCCCTCTGATAGGTTAGTTGCTGTTGTTGTGTGCTGTTTGAGTTCCTTGGTTTTTAAGGTAGAACGTTTTATGGTCTTATTATGAGTATCTATTTCTGATTTGATTTTAGAGTTGATGTCACATATCCTGGTTTTGCTAATCTCTGTTGTGAGTTCTCTATCGGTAGGACTTCCTTATGCATTTCTTGTAGTGTTGGTCTGGTTTTCACAAAGTCTCTTAATTTCTGTTTATATGAGAATGGCTTGATTTTGCCCTCATATTTTATGGATAATTTGGCTGGATATAGGATTCTTGGTTGGAAGTTTTTTTCCTTCAGAGTTTTATATATACCATCCCATTGCCTTCTTGCCTGCATGGTTTCTGCTGAGTAATCAGAGCTCAGCCTAACTGTTTGATTATTATAAGTAATATTTCTTTTTTCCCAGGCAGCTCTCAAAATTTTTTCTTTGTCTTTGGTTTTGGAAAGTTTGATTATAATATGCCTCGGTGTCTTTCTTTTGGGGTCAATCTTGTGTGGGGTTCTATGAGCTTCTTGGACAAATAGCTTTTCTTCCTTCATGATATGGGGGAAGTTTTCTGCTAGTGGTCTTTTTCTCTTCTTCTTGTTCTGGAATTCCAATGAGTCTTACATTGTTTTGGCTCATGTCATTGCATATAATTCTTCGGCTCTCTTCATTTCTCTTAAATCTTTGTTCTGATATTTCTTCATATAGGCTAGTGCCAGAGATCTGTCTTCTAGTTGGGATATGCATTCTTCAGCCAGTTTTAATCTGCTTTTTTGAGCTTCTACTGTGTTGTGTAGTTCTGTCATTTTGGTGTTCATGGTTTGCATTTCAATAGACATTATCTGCATTTCTAACTGCTGTTTTTGTATGAGTTCTGATTGTGCATTAATATTAATATTCTTTTCCTCAATGATTTTCCTGAGTTCCTACAGGGAACTGTCTGTGTTCTCCTTGTTTCTGTTTGGGGTTTCCTTAGGCTTTTGTATAGCTCTATAAACATATCTTCTAAACTCCTTCTCAGATAATTCTATTGCCTCCTCTTCCTCCATGTATAATGAGACCTTTGTTTGTGGTTTTGCTTCTAATGCCTTGTCCTGTTTTTTTGTTTGATTTGAGGTTGCCTGTTTTTCCTAGACATTTTGAGGTTGTCTTTAGCTGCTGGTTACGTGTTGATTTGTTTTGTCTTGGTTTTAGGTTTAATATTTTGAAAAGATGAAGCTGGTGTATTTTATTTTATTATTGATTCAGGTATGTTGGGTTGCTCTGCTGTTTTCTTTGTGATGGTGGAATCACTGTGTGGAATATGGATACGTGTTTCTGTTTGTCATAAAGAGGGTTTAGAGTTCGAAGTGGGAATTTTTATGGTAATTGGCTGAATATAGTTTCTTCTATTGAATGAGTGAAGTTATTGGCAGAGAAGGGGGGAGCAGAAGAAGGAAAGCTTGGTGTTGCTAGGGTTGGTTTCTAAAGCTTTACGTGGGCTGTTATTGATGATGTAGTTATTTACAAGTCCGTGACTCAATCTCAGGAAATATTCCTATTGTTAGGAAGTCACCACTTTCCGCCAGGCTCAGGCACACTCAAAGACCCTGTTTCCAAGGCCCCCCGGCACCAAAAAGCCGATCCAAGGCAAATTCCCGGGACCGCACTCAGCCATGGCTTCCTCTCTCTCACCGCCCCATCTGCCTGTGGTGCTGGCACAATCCCCCCAGACTGCGAATGGCTCGGGAATTTGTCTGTGATACTGCCCACCTGCGGCACCAAAGATGTGAACAATTTCAGCTGCACTGGAGTCGGGAGAGTACCTATTAGTAAACTGTGGTCCCGATATCAGTGAAAAGATAAGTACAGACCTTTCAATGTCTCCCAGGCTGACCCAAGCCCACTCAGTGACCTGCTGAGGGGCGAGCGAGCTCACACTCCTGGAGCACCAGTGAGCTCTCCACTTGAGTTTCAGTGGTGCTGCGTGCACCCGTTTGCACTTAGGTGACCCACGTTAACGATAAAATCAGGTGCTGGAGGCAGATCCTTGGGGCTGTTTGCTGGGATGTTGGTGTGGTCGCTGGTATGCTCATATAGGGTGTCTTCTTTCTTGGCTCATGGAGATCTCAGGTGGCCACCCTCGCCTGCTAGTCAGTGACTGCCCTAGGGAAGTTTCCAGTGGCCTCTCTCGGCTCCGCCAGGTAGATCTTTCTTAAATAATCTCCCTGTGCCTTTCCTCTAATTCTGCTCTTCTGCGTTTGGTGCACTCTGATTCAGTAAGCTGTTCAGAGCACCAAAATCCATAATTCAAACTTCTGTACCTAGTTTTTCAAGCACTAGTTGCTAGAGGGAAATAGTGTGGTGCTTACTTGATGAGACTCCATTTTGAATATATCTAAGAGTTTGTTTTACATTCAATGTTATGTGTACATTTAGTTTCATTCTCCGTTTACCATGCCCAATCCTAACCCAATCTCCTCCCCTCCCTCCCTTGTAACCCTCCCCCTGTGCCCCTCATATTTATGCACTCCGGTCTGTCCTGAATTTCCTCAATTTAAATATTGGTCCTCTGGTGTCCCATGGTCTATTGCTCTAAGAGATGTATTACCATAGAGTATTGGGTGTGTCATCCTGGGTTGAGTGGTCTGTGTGTACATCTTGTTAACTGTTGGGCTGAGAGCCCGCCCCTGGGGGTGAGTTTTATTCCAGGTGCAGAATGTATTTTCCAGGGCCATAGTATTGGGAGTATCACCAGATTTCATCTGACCAGTAATTCTGGTCATTATTGAGGTTTTAGATTTTGTCCCATGTTTTCCCTCCTACTCTATCCAGGATCTCCAGATTTGATTCTTTCCTGAGTGGTTGACATTGGTAGCCGGGCACCATCTAGTTCTTCTGGTCTCGAGGGCTATCATGTCCTATGTCTGATTGCTTCCAATGGCCCCCCCTTTTTTTGCGTTCTTCTTCACTTCTGATGCTAGGCGACCATTAGCTGCATCTTAGATGGCCACTTGAAAGCTTCTAAGACCCCAGTCACTACTTTGTGAAATATTTTTTCCCAATCTGTAGGTTCTCTTCTTACTCTTTTGGAGAAGTCTTTTGATATGCATAAGAATTTAATATTTAGAAGGTCCCATTCATTTAGTTTATCTTCTGCTGTTTGTGCATTTTAAAGTTATATTTGATAGTCTATTTATGCCATCAATTAGGGCCCCTAATTTTGCCTCTATTATTTCTTTGATGAACTTCATAGTTTTAGGTTTTACATTTAGGTCTTTCATCCATCTTGAGTTAGTTTTTGTGTATAATGTGAGGTATGGATCTTGTTTCTACAAATGGATATCCAGTTTTGCCAGCATCATTTGTTAAAGAGACTATTTCTTCCCCATTTAGTGGGTTTGGGCCCTTTGTCAAGATCAGCTGATCATAGGGGGTTGGATCTATTTTTGTATTCTCAATTCTATTCCACTGATCTATGTGCTTGCCATTGTACCAATGCCAGAAAAGCCATACTTTTATTGTGACTGTTGTGACTAATGTGGCAGTATAGTAAGCTTTGAGATCTGGGAATGTGAGATCTCCTACTTTGTTCTTCTTCTTCAGTAGTGCTTTGCTTATTTGAGATTTCTTTCATTTCCATATAAAATTAGTGATAGTTTTTTCCATGTCTTTAAAAATATTGTTGGAATGTGGATCAGAATTGCATTGAATGTGTAGATTGCTTTGGGTGCTTTTGACATTTTCACAATGTTCAGTCTTCCTATCCATGGACATACTATGTTCTTCCAATTATGTAGATCTCTAATAGTTTCTTGTCTACCACTCATCTGTCAGTTTGTCATACTGTGGTGGCTTGAGTGTTGCTGTGAGGCTGGAGACTATGCCACTGGTATTTCAAATATCAGCAGGGTTACCCATGGTGGACAGGTTTCAGCAGAGCTTCCAGACTAAGACAGACTCAGAAGAAGGAAGAAGCCATCCACTTCTCAAAGAATTGGCCAGTGAAAACTATATGAATAGCAGTGTAATGCTGTCTGATATATTACTGGAAAACTTTAAGAATAGCCCTGAAACATTTTCTTATATAGTGCCACAACATGAGTCCCTCAGGTCAGAAGGCCCTCAAAATATGACTGGGAAAGAGCTGCCTCCTCAGAGTAGAGCTGACCTTAGTGATATGGGTGGATTAAAGCTTTCAAGACCTCCATTTGCTTATGGGGCACAACTCAAAATGGGAAGAAACAGCTGAAAACTTCCATTAATAACTGGAACATGGAATGTATGAAGTATGAATCTAGGAAAATTGGAAGCTGTCAAAATGAAATGGAATACATAAAGATCAATATCCTAGGCGTTAGTGAGCTGAAATGGACTGGTTTGGGCCATTTTGAATCAGACAATCATATGATCTCCTATGCCGGGAATGACAAATAGAAGAGGAATGGCGTGGTATTCATCATCCCAAAGAATGTTTCAAGATCTGTCCTTAAGTACAGTGCTGTCAGTGATAGGATAATATCCATATTCCTACAAGAAAGACCAATTAATACTATTATTCAAATTTACCCATCACCCACCAAAGCCAAAGACAAGGAAATTAAAGATTTTTTTTACCAACTTCTGCAGTCTGAAATTGACCAAACATGGAATCAAGATGTGCAGCTTATCACTGGTGATTGGAATGCAAAAGTTGGAAAGAAAGAAGAATCACCAGTATTTGGAAAATATGGCCTTGGTGATAGAAATGACTCTGGAGATCACATGATAGAATTTTGCAAGTCAAATGATTTATTCATTGCAAATACCTTTTCCAACAACATAAATGGTGGCTATATACTTGGACTTCACAAGATGGAGTACACAGGAGTCAGATCAATTGCATTTGTGGAAAGAGTCGATGGAAAAGCTCAATATCTTCAGCTGAAAGAAGGACAAGAATTGACTGTGCAACAGGCGATCAATTGCTTATATTCAAGTTGAAATTGAAGTTGAAGACAAATGAAGTCCACAAAAGCCAACATATGAACTTGATTACATGCTTCCTGAATTTAGAGATCATCTAAAGAATAGATTTGATGCATTGAACACCAATGAGCGAAAATCAGAGGAACTGTGGATGACATCAAGTACATCATACAAGAAGAAAACAAAAGGTCATTAAAAAGACAGGAAAGGAAGAAAAGACCAAAATGGATGTCAGGAAAAACTTCTGAGACTTGCCCTTGAATAAAGAGTAGCTAAAGCAAATGGAAGAAATGACAAGATAGAAGAGTTGACTGGAAGATTTCAAAGAACAGCTTGAGAAGACTAAGTCAATTATTATAGTGAAATGTGCAAAGACCTGAAGTTAGAAAACCAAAAGGTAAGAACACACTCAGCATGTCTCAAGCTGAAAGAACTGAAGAAAAAATTCAAGCCTCGAGTTGCAATACTGAAAGATTCTGTGGGCAAAGTACTGAATGATGCAGGAAGCATCAGAAGAATATGGAAGAAATACACAGAGCCACTGCACCAAAAAGAATTCATCGATGTTCATCTATTTCAGGAGGTGGCATATATAATCAAAAATCAATGGTAGTGAAGGAAGAAATCAAAGCTACAATGAAGGAATTGGATAAAAATAAGACCCCAGGAATTGACGGAATGCCTATTGAAATGTTTCAACAAATGGATGCTACGCTGGAGCACTCACTCGTCTATGTCAAGATATTTGGAAGACAACTGCCTGGCCAAGTGCCTGGAAGAGATCCATATTTGTACCCATTCCAAAGAAAGGTGATCCCATAGAATGTGGAAATTATCAAACAATATCAGTAATATAACAAGCAAGTAAAATCTTACCGAAGATAATTAAAAAACGATTGCAGCAGTGTATTGATAGAGAATTTCCAGAAGTGCAGGCTGGATTCAGAAGAGGATATCAGGTGGATATCAGATGGATCTTGGCTGAAAGTAAAGACTACCAGAAAGATGTTTACTTGTGTTTTATTGACTGTGCAAAGGCATTCGATTGTGTGGATCATAACAAGTTATGGATAACTTTGAGAAGAGTGGAAATTCCAGAACACTTAATTGTACTCATTAGGAACCTCTACATAGACCACGAGGCTGTCATTCAAACAGAACAAGGTGATACTGCATGGTTTAAAATCAGGCAGGAGTGCATCAGGGTTGTATCCTTTCACCATACTTACTCAATCTGTATGCTGAGCAAATAATCCAAGAAGCTGGACTATATAAAGAAGAGTGTGTCATCACGATTGGAGGAAAAGTCATTACCACCCTGTGATATACAGATGATACAACTTTGCTTGCTGAAAGTGAAGATGACTTGAAGGATTTACTGATGAAGATTAAAGACTCAAGTCTGCAATATGGATTACATCTCAATGTAAAGAAAACTAAAATCATCACAAGTTGACCAATAAGTTGTTGTTATGTGCCCTCGAGTCTGACCCGACTCATAGTGACCCCTCCTTGGGTTTCCGAGGTAGTATTACTACAGAAGTAGATTGCCCCATCTTCCTTCCGAGGAGTGGCTGGTGGTTTTGAACCACCAGGCTTCTGGTTAGTAGTCAAGTGCCTTAGGCACTATGCTACCAGAGAAGATTGAAGTTATTAAAGATTTCATATTACTTGGTTCCACAATCAACACCAGTGCAAGCAGCAGTCAAGAAATCAGACGATGTATTGCACTGGGCAAATCTGCTGCAAAAGACCTCTTTCAAATGAAGAACAAAGATGTCTCTTTGAAAACTAAGGTGCACCTAACCCAAGTCATGATATTTTCAATTGCCTCATCTGCATGTGAGAGCTGGACAATGGATAAAGAAGACTGAAGAAGAGTCGATGCTTTTGAGTTGTGGTGTTGGTAAAGAATACTGAAAGTACGACAGACTGCCACAAGAACTAACAAATCTTTCCTGAAAGAAGTTCAGCCAGAATGCTCCTTGGAAGCAAGAATGACCAGACTTTGTCTCACCTACTTTGGTCATACTGTCAGAAGGGACCATTTCCTGGAGAAGGACATCATGCTTGGTAAAGTGGAGGGTCAATGAAAAAGAAAAAGCCCCTCAGGGAGATGGATTGACACAGTGGCTGCAACTATGGGCTCAGGTATAGTAGGGATCATGAGGCTGGCACAGGACTGGGCAGTGTTTCGTTCTATTGTATAGAAGGTCACTATGAGTCAGAGCTGACTTGACGGTACCTAAGAACAATTTATAGTGTCTTGCTATAGTGTTTCATAGTTTTCTTTGTATAGGTCTTCTGTGTCCCTTGTAAGACTTATTTCTACTTATTTTACCTTTGTGGTAGCTATTATAAGTCACATTGTTTTCCTTATTTCCTTTTCAGAGATCTCTTTGTGGTGTAGAGGAATCTAATTGATTTTTGTATGTTGAGCTTGTGTCTTGCCACTTTGCTGATTCTTTCATTCAGGTCCAATAGTTTTCTTGCTGAATCTCTTGGTTTTTCTATGTACACAATCATATCATTTGCAAACAGAGATAGTTTCACTTCTTCTTTGCCAATTTTGATGCCTTTCCCCACTCCCCCTTCTTGCCTCATTGTTCTGGCTAGGACTTCCAATACAATGTTGAGTAGAAATGGTAATAGAGAGATCTCTGTTCACAAAGAGAATGCTTTGAGTCTCTCTCCATTGAGAATAGTGTTGGCTGTTGTTTTTGGCTATATGTGCTTTATTTAGTTGAGGAATTTCCTGTCTATTCCAATTTTGCTGAGAATTTTTATCAGCAATGAGTATTGGATTTTGTCAAATGTCTTTTATGCATTTATTGATATGACCATGTGGTTCTTTTCCTTTGTTTTATTTATTTGGTGGGTTATAGTGATTGTTTTTCTAATGGTGAACTGTTCCTTGCATACCTCGTATGTATCCCACTTTTTTTTTTTTTTTTTTTCATTTAATGTTGTAATGTAATGGCTAAGATTTTGTTGAAGATTTGTGCATCTA
>NW_006921679.1:2797183-2798223 GCF_000298275.1 Orycteropus afer afer
TTGTTCAGATTTTCTACCTCAATGTGTGTTTGTTCAGGTAATTAGTATGTTTCTAGAAATCTGTCCATTTCTTCTAGATTTTTGAATTTGTTAGTGTGAAGTTCTTCATATTTTATAGATATTATCCTTTTTATTTTGTTTGATTCTACTGTGTCATCACTCATTTCATTTCTTATCCATGTTATTTGCATTGTCTTCTTCTTTTCGTTTGTTAGTGTTGCCAGTGGTTTGTCAATTTTATTAATATTTTCAAAGAACTTCTAGTCTTGTTGATTCTTTTTATTGTTTTTCAGTTTTCTGTTTCATTTATTTCTGCTCAAATCTTTATGATTTCTTTTCTTCTGGTGACTATTGCCTTTTTTTTGCTGCTCTTTTCTAATTGTTGGTGATGTTCAGGTAAAGTGTTGATTTTGGCTCTTTCTTCTTTCTTGATGTCTGCTTTTCTTGCTATAAATTGCCCTCTGTCTGGTTTTGTTGGGTCCCAAAGATTTTGGTATTTTATTTGTTCATTCTTATTTGACTCAAGGAAATTTTTTATTTCATTTTTAAAAACTTTATTCTATTCCCCAGTAGTTTTTAAGGAGAGTGGTGTTCACTCTCCATGTTCTTGCTTTTTTTTTTTTTTGCCTTAATTTTCCTATTGCTGATTTCTAATTTTATGGCATTATGATCTGAGAAGATACTTTGTAGTATTTTGATGTTTTAAAATTTGTTGAGCCTTGTTTTGCAGCCTAATGTATAGTCTATTCTGGAGAATGTTCTATGTGCACTGCAAAAGAATGTATATTGTGCTGTTGTTGGTGAAGTGTTCTGTGTATGTCTATAAGTTCAAGTTGGTTAATTGTATTGTTTAGTTCTTTTATGTCTTTGTTGAGTTGCTTTCTGGTTGTTCTGTCCTTCATTGAAAGTGGTGTATTAGAGTCTTCTACTATTATTGCTCGGAATAATCCTCGGAAGGAAGGTTGGGCAATCCTACTTCCGTAGTGATACTGCCTCGGAAACCCAAGGAGGGGTCACTATGAGTTGGGGCCGACTCGACG
>NW_006921679.1:2801910-2803054 GCF_000298275.1 Orycteropus afer afer
ATGGAGGGATGGACACTGGGAAGAGGTAACTATGGGGAGGAAGTGGGAGGGGAGCTGTTGCATTGTTATAAACTGTGGTCAATGACATGTGACAATGTATATGTGAACTGCTGTATGGAAAGTAAATTTGCTCTGTAAATCTTCACCCAAATCAAAATAAAATAAAATAAATAAAAAAATAAAGTTTGATTTCTACATTTGGGGGATCTTTAATTGGGCATTGAGATATTTATTATGGTTATGTCCTCTTGTTTGATTGATCCTTTTATCATTATATAATATCCTTCCTTGTCTCTTATGATGATTTTTGTCTTAAAGTCTATTTTATCAGAAACTATTATTGCCACTTCATCTTTTTTTGACTGTCATTTGCTTGATATATTTTTCTTCTCAACCTTTGATTTTTTTTTTTCTATTTTTGTCTTTGTGTCTAAGGTGTATCTCTTGTAGACAGCATATTGGTGGGTCATGTTTTCTTACCCATTCTGCAACTCTGTCTCTTGATTGGTGCATTTAATCCATTTAGATTCAGTATAATTATCATTAGGTATGAATTTATTGCTGTAATTTTATGTGGGTTTTTTTTTGTGGTTTCATATAATTTTCTTTGCTGATCACATTTTGTTTATGAATTTTTAAGTTATTTCTTTTGTTGCTATTTAGTATTTCCCAAACATTTGTAATTTTCCACTTTTTTATTCTGATGAGAAGATTTATTAATTTTCTTTGAGGTTTTCCAGTAATTTATTATTTTCCCCTCAAGGTTATAAAGCCCACTGTTTCTTGAAAATGTCTTGACGTCCTCTCTATTTGTTAAGTTCTGTAACTACATTATTTATTCTTTTTGCTTTATAAGGAGCTCTGGTGGTATAGTGGTCAAGCCATTTGACTGCTAACCAAAAGGCTGGTGGTTGGAACCCACTAGCTGCTCTGTGAAAGAAAGATGAGGCAGTCTGCTTCTGTAAAGATTTATAGCCTTGCAAAACTGGAGATCCATTTGCAGAAAAATGAAACAAGATATGTACCTCACACCACACACAAAAACAAACTCCAAATGGATCAAAGACTTAAATGTGAAACCTAGAACTATACAGTTTCTCAAGGAAAATTTAGGCTCAAACTTAAGGGCCCTAATATTTGGTAT
>NW_006921679.1:2804499-2808083 GCF_000298275.1 Orycteropus afer afer
AGTGAGTTTTGTTTTGCTGTGTAGTTGTTCTCATTTACAAATTAATATTTCTGGTTCTCTGTTTTCAGTCTTGTAAGTTTATTTTACTTTGTATACTATATCCAGGATGGTTTCTGGGTTATGTTGTCATGTGTGTTTATCACTGGTTATTGTCTGCTCTTGTCGGTTCTCTGTCTGAAGGATTCCCTTTAGCATCTCTGGTAAGGCTAGTTTGGTTTTTACAAATTTCCCTAATATCTGTTTACCTGGAAATGTCATAATTTTGCCATCATATCTGAGGGACAGTTTTGCTGGATATATAATTGTTGGTTTGCATTATTTTTCTTTCAGGGTTTTATATATGTCATCTCATTGCCTTCTTGCTTGCATGGTTTCTGTTGAGTAATCAGAGCTTAATGTTATTGGTTGTCCTTTGTAGATGACTTTTCATTTTCCCTGAGCTGCTTTCAGGATTCTTTCTTTGTCTTTGGTTGTAGGAAATTTGAGTATGGTATGTCTTGTTGATTCCTTTTGGGTCTGTCCTGTTTGGGGTTCATTGAACTTCTTGAATGTATAGCATCTCATCTTTGATCATATTATGGACATTCACTTCCAAAAAATCTTCAACAATTTTCTCTGTGGTTTTATTTGTCTCCTCATGTTCTGGAATCCAAGCACAAATAAATTATTCCTCTTGATGGTGTTTCACATAAATCTTAGGCTTTCTTCATCCTTTTGCTCCTTTTCCATATTGTTCCCGTAACAAAATGCTGTTGAGATATTTGTCTTCAATGTCACTAATTCTGCCTTCCATGGACTCAGTTCTACTTCTTTGCCTTGTTTTTGTATGGTTTCTTATTTTCTATTTATTTTGTCAGTTTTTTCTTGTATTATTTTCCTAAATCCTTCTAGAGTTTATCTTAATTTTGGCAGTGTTTTCCTTAATCTGTCTCTCAGTCCATTGAAGGTACCTAAATATAATTCTTTTGAATTCCTTATCAGGTAGTTCCAATGCTACTTATTAGTCAGAGAGGATTTTTGGCTCTGTATTCTGTTCTTTTGTTTGTAGTACTTTGTCTTGCTTCTTTTTGTAAACTGGGATTGTCAGTTGTGGCTGTCAGCTGTCATTGTATTTATATTTCATTGGTGATTGTACATTAGTGGGATTCAGTCAGTTTTTTCTTTATTTTGTTTTAATATATCTGAGAAAGCAGGGATGATGTGCTATTCTATTTGCTAATTTGGCAGCACTTAGACACTCACCACCTGTCTGTTGGTGGGTGTGATAGAGAATTAGAATGTGTGCACTGATCTCTGTAGAGCAGTTGAGAGCAAGTTGGACTGTTATTGGCTGTCATCTATTGTTGATCAGTTGGTGCATAAGCAGGTGTTGGCCTTTGCCCAGTGGGTGAGGCTGCAGGAGGTGAAGATGTTTTTAGAACATTTGGGCATAGTTACTGTCTCCCACCAGGTAGGAGAAAAAAATCCAACAAAACAACAACAAATAAAAATAAGAGAACAAAATTCACAAACAGCATAAACAAACAACAACCACGACAAAACAAACAAATAAATGAAAATAAAAAAGGGGGTAAAAGACAAGAGACAGATAAAGAGAAAAAGAAAAAAATCTGTGGAGGTGGGGAAAAATGAAAAGAGAAAAAGAAGAAAAGAAAGAAAAAATAAGGACAAGGGAAGGGTTAAAAACAAAAACAAAAAACAAGGAATGGGAAGAAAGAAAGAAAGGAAAGAAAGAAAATGGGGGTGGGTTGGAGGTCAGCTGAGTGATGTTCCTGCTATCCAAACAGGTGGCAGAGCAGGGCACCTTGTTCCAGAAGGAGTTCCTGCTTGCCCAAAGGACAGCTGAGGGCACAGCATCTGGTCCCAAAAGGTGGCTGGCCACAGGGCTCCTGCTCCCAGAATTTCTGACATCCCAAAAGGTGGCTGGGTGTAGGGCACCTAGTTCCAGAGAAAGTCCTTGCCAGACCAAAGGGTGACTAGAGAAGAGCAGGTGCTTCTGGAACTAGTTCCTGCCTTCCCAGAAGTCAACTGGGAGCTGGGTGCCTGATCCCAGATGAGTTTCTACTGCCCCAGAACATGTCTAGGGGCAGGCCATCTGGACCAGGAAAAAATTCCTGCCAGCCCAAACAGTGGTTGGGAGCAAGGCACCTAGTTCCAGAACAAATTCCTGCTGGTCCAAAAAGCATCTGGGAACAAGATGTCTGGTTTCAGACAAAGTTGCTGCTGTCCCAAAAGATAGCTGAGGTAGGGCACCTGATCTCTGAAAAAGTTCCTGCCAGCGCCAGAGGTGGCTGGGAGCAGGGCAGCTGATCTTAGAGCTAGTTCTTATCTACCCAGAAGGCAACTAGGGGCAGGATACCAGATGGAGTTCCTGCTGGCCCAGAAGGCAGCTGGGTGTAGGGTGCCCAATCCCAGGAAAACTTCCTACTGGCCCAAAGGTGGCTGGGAGCAGGATGCCTTGTCCTGGAACCAGTTCCTGTCTGCCCAGCAGGCACCCGGTGGCAAGATGTCCAGTCCAGAAAGTGGATAGGGGTGGGGGATGGCCATATGTCCATTCACCAGGAGGGTGTGGGGTAAAGAGGAACAAAAGGAATATCACACATTTCTGTTTACCAGCTAGTAGTGTGGTTGCCCATGCAGTCCTTGGCAAGTGGAGCCAATTATCAGATTGCTGCCCTGATTAGAACACGCTTGGAAACCTTCAAAATGGCTGCAGAGTCAGGCCAGTCAACAGTCCACAGCTCTATTTGTCTCCTTATTTGCTGTTTTCATTCATTTTCTTCTACTGTTGTTGTTATGTGCTGTTGAGTTGGACCCAATACATAGTGTCCCCTCCTTGGGTTTCTGAGGCAGTATTACTACAGAAGTAGATTGGCCGGTGGGTTTGAACCACCAGCCTTCTGGTTAGCAGTTAAGTGCCTTATCCACTTCTTTATCCTTCCATTTGAAAGTCAGTGTTCCAGGATTATCCTCTGTATCTGTTTCAATTGGTTTCTTGTTTAATTGTTGTAGAGGTTTTGGGTAGCTTGTCTGCCTATTCAGACATCTTGCCAGAAGTCCACATTTGTCTTGTTCATCCCTGCCTCTGCTCAATTTCTTAACTACTCTTTCATTGCCACAAAACGCTGTACTATCCTAGACTTCTAATGCCATCGAGTCAACTCCAACTTACTGTGACCCTATGTGCAACAGAATGAAACACTGCCTGGACATGTGTCATCCTCACAATCCTTGCTATACCTGAGCCCACTGTCATAGTCACTGTGTCAATCCATCTCATTGAGGGTCTTCTTTTTCGCTGACCCTCCACTTTACCAAACATGATATCCTCCAGGGAATACTCTCTTCTAACCACATGACCAAACTAGGAAAGATGAAATGATGTCTGGCCATTCTTGCTTCCAAGGAGCATTCTGGTTACACTTCTTCCAGGACAGTTTTGTTCCTGGCTACAAGGAATGGCACACTAAAACAGAAGACTTGACTTTCTTTGACAACCTCTGATCCTCTTTTTCCTGAATAAACTTAATGAACTTTTTGTTTAGCTTCTGATATGTCCCTATTTTAGAGCCTTTTTTTTTTTT
>NW_006921679.1:2808483-2809361 GCF_000298275.1 Orycteropus afer afer
ATTTGGGACAAGTTACTCATCTCTGTGAGTCTCTGTTTTATCATCTCTAAACAACTCAATCATGGTTTTTGGGGAAAATTAAATGAGACATTCTACATGAAGTGACTAGTCAAATGCCAGGCATAGGGTAAGTTTACCTTCTTTAGTATGGCTTCCTGCTGCCCTTTGATCATGAATGATCTTGCCAGAATGTCTCTGGCTAATTGGATTACAGATCACTGGCCTGTCTTAACCTCTGAGACTTTTTGGTTCTTTTGTATTAAACTGAGCCCCCTTGCCTATTTTTCACCACTGTTACCGCTGGCAATGCTTAACACGTGTCCTGCTTTTTTGGATTATGGGCATCTAGGTCGTTTCTGTCCATTAGTGATTATTGGATTCCTAGAATATGTTTTGACATCCTAGATGTCTTTGCCTTCTTGCTTATTCTTGATCCTCAGAAACCATAGCCTTGCCTTGTCTGCTTCAAGCTGCCCACTTCACACAATTCCTATACCCATTTAATGAAGCCAGACATGTATTCCACGTCATCTTCTGAATCCAGCTTGCATTGCCGGTGCCAGATGGATCTTGGCTGAAAGCAAAGAATACCAGAAAGATGTTCACTTGTGTTTTGTTGACTGTGCA
Source organism: Orycteropus afer afer (assembly GCF_000298275.1). Lineage (NCBI taxonomy): Eukaryota > Metazoa > Chordata > Mammalia > Tubulidentata > Orycteropodidae > Orycteropus > Orycteropus afer. Next base: position 2,809,111 of record NW_006921679.1, read on the forward strand.
AAAGCATTCAACTGTGTGGATCATAACAAATTATGGATAACATTGCGAAGAATGGGTATTTCAGAACACTTAATTGTGCTTATGAGGAACCTGTACATAGACCAGGAAACTGTCATTTGAACAGGGGATACTGCATGCTTTTGAATCAGGAAGGGTGTGCATCAGGTTTGTATCCTTTCACCATACTTTTTTTTTTTTTTTTAATTTTTATTGTGATATGGGTGAAAGTTTACAGAGCAAATTCACTTTCC
>NW_006921679.1:2809676-2811067 GCF_000298275.1 Orycteropus afer afer
TGAGTTTTGTTCCACATTGTTCTCCCACCCTATCCAGGATCTCCTACAGAGATCCCCCTCTGAGTGGTTGACAGTGGTAGCTGGGCACCATCTAGTTTTTCTGGTCTCACAGTCATATAGGCTGAGGGTCACATGGTGTACCAGTCCCTTGGACTAATCGTTTCCATGTGTCTTTGGTTTTCTTCATTCTTCTTTGCTCTGGATAAGGAAAGACCCATTGTTACATCTAGATGGCCACTTGCAAGCTTTTAAGATTCCCAGTTGCTACTTGTCAAAGTAGGATGAGGAACAATATTTTTGTGTAGACTATTATGCCAATTGAGCTTAATGTCCCCTGTGACTATGGCCCTGAGCCCAAAGGTCCAACTACTTGCTCAATCTGGGTATCTGGCTGTAACCAAGAAGTGACTATAACCTTGTCCCTTGTCAGTTCTACCATTTACCTGGACATTCTTACAGAACATACAAACACACTTGTAGAATCATTGTCTGCCAACCCCATACATGGTCTTGGGCACACTTCCCCCTGTATAGACATACCTAATAGTTCAACCTGTCCACTAATCTATCCATCTATCAGTGTTTGCCTTCACTGACAACACAGTACTGTATGTGTAAAAGGGTTCATCTTTGTTGTCAGTACCTCCCGTGCATCTCTCTATGTCTTCCTTTTCCTCAGTGCCACTGTGTTGATCACTCACATTTGGTACATTGCCCTTCTCTTCACCCAAATCAATACTTGTCTCTCCCTATTTAATGGTGTTCCCTCCCCACCCCTTCTACCCCTTTGGTAACCAACAGATAAAATTTCCTTCCATATATAAACCTTTCCTTGACTTTTTACAATAATGGACTAATACAATATTTGTCCTTCTGTGATTGACTTATTTAACTGAGCATAATGACCTCCATTATGCTCAGTAGCAGGCCAGAAGAGCAGGAGAAAGGGGATAAAAGCCAGGAACCCGGACAGAAGAGCACTCAGCCCCAGGGTTACAGGTGAGGAGGGACAACTCAGGGACGCCCAAAGTAGCAGGCAGGAAGAGCAGGAGAAAGGGGATTAAAAGCCAGGAAACCAGAGAGAAGAGCAATCAGTCGAAGGGATTAGGTGAGGAGAGGAAACTCAGACCCGCCCAGAGTAGCAGGCCAGAAGAGCAGGAGAAAGGGGATAAAAGCAGGAACCCAGACAGAAAAGCAGTGAGCCTCAGGATTACAGGTGAGGAGAGACAACTCAGGGACGCCCAAAGTAGCAGGCAGGAAGAGCAGGAGAAAGGGGATAAAAGCCAGGAACATGGACAGAGGAGCAATCAGCCCCAGGGACAACTCAGGGATGCCCAAAGCAGCAGGCCAGAAGAGCAGGAGAAAGGGGATTAAAAGCCAGGAAGCCAGAC
>NW_006921679.1:2817420-2844687 GCF_000298275.1 Orycteropus afer afer
GACTGCAGTTAACAACAACAATGACCTCCAAGTTCATCCAAATTATTTAGTGTTTTGCCAGTTCTACATTATTCTTCAGGGTTGCATAGTATTCCATTGTGTGTATGTACCATAGTTTGAGTATCCATTCTTCTGTTGATGGGCACCTAGGTTGTTTCTATCTTTTGTCTCTTGTAAATAGTGCTGCGATGAACATGGGTGTGCATGTATCTGTTCTTATCCTGGTTCTCACTTCTTTAGGATATACACTTAGTAATGGAATGGCTGAGTCAAATGGTATTTCTAATTCCAACTTTTTAAGGAATTGCCATACTGCTTTCCACAGTGGCTGTATCGTTTTACAGTCCCACCAGCAGTATATGAAAGTTCCAATCTCTCAATATCCTCACCAGCATTTATTATTTTCTGTCTTGTTGAACTTTGCTACTAGTGCTGGGGCAAGATGGTATCTCATTGTTGTTTTGATTTGCATCTCTCAAATGGGTAATGATTGTCTTTCACCATACTTATTCAATTTGTATGCTGAGCATACAAATAATCTAAGAAACTGGACTATATGAAGAAGAATGTGGCATCAGAATTGGAGAGAGACTCATTAACAACCTGTGATATGCAGATGACACAATCTTGCTTGCTGAAAGTGAAGATGACTTGAAGCACTAACTGAGGAAGACTAAAGACTACAGTCTGCAGTATGGATTCCACTTTAACACAAAGAAAATGAAAACCCTCACCTTTGGACCAATAAGCAGCATTGCAATAAATGGAGAAAAGATTGAAATCGTCAAAGATTTCACATTACTTGGTCCCACAATCAACACTCACGGAAGCAGTAGTCAAGAAATCAGACATTGTATTGCACTGGGAAAATCTACTGCAAAAGACCTCTTTCAAATGCTGAAGAGCAAAAATGTGCTTTGAAGATTAATGTGCACCTAATCCAAGCCATGGTATTTTCATTCACCTCATATGCATGTGAAAGCTGGACAATGAATATGGAAGACTGAGGAAGAGTTGGTGCTTTTGAATTGTGGTGTTGGTGAAGAATACTGAAAATACCATGGACTGCCAGAAGAACTAACAAATCTGCCCTGAAGGAAGTGAAGCTGGAATGCTCATTGGATTTGAGGATGGCCAGACTTTGGTCATGTTGTCAGAAGGGACCATTCCTTGGAGAACAATATGATGCTTGGTAAGGTGGAGGGTCAGCAACAAAAGGGGAAGGCCCTCAACAAGATGGCTGACACAGTGACTACAATGATGGACTCACGTATAGCAAGGATTGTGAGGATGACGCATGAATGGGTAGTACTTCATTTTGTTGTACATAGAGTTTTTATGAGTTGGAGCTGACTTAATGGCACCAAACAACAAGAAGAAATCTGTTAACCAACACGACCCCAGGACAGGTACATTATAGCATTTGTATTCTAGGTGTGGGAGCTCTGGTAGCATAGTGCCTAGGCACTTGACTGCTAACCAGAAGGCTGGTGGTTCAAACCCATCAGCCACTCCTCGGAAGGAAAGTTGGGCAATCCTACTTCCATAGCGATACTGCCTCGGAAACCCAAGGAGGGGTCGCTATGAGTCGGGGCCAACTCGACGGCAAATAACAACAACAACATTTTAGGTGTATTATTGCAGTTGGCATATTTCAAACATTTGTTTTATTTATCTCACAGTGTGAGTCTTGTGGGCTAGGATGTCTTATTCTCTATTTCCCCAGGACCTGGTACATGTCCAACACATATTAGATGTCCAATGAATGATCATCTGAATAAGAGAATACATAAATGGTACAATTGGAATTCTGGGGTGCCCATTTCTATTCCTGGGTGTCAAGTATGCAGAAATATATTACTCCTCCTGTGTAATTTATTTTCCAAATAAACAAAAAAAAATCACTTTCAATTATTTTATTTTCTATTATTGAAGTATTCTGTTAAAATTTTGCTCAAAATCTTTGCACCTACTTGAAAAACTGTGCTTTGTAATGAAATTTTCTAGTGTCATGTTCCCAGTCCTCTAAAACTCTCATTTAAGATTTAATACATCCAAACTTTTCTTTACAACAACTAATCTCTAGCCAACTAACCATCCTAAGCATGAACATTTCCCCGGCAGCTGCTGACATTTGTTGAGCACATTGACTATATTGGTCTTTTCAGTCTCCAGCTTTGTTCATTTCTTCTCTCCCAGCTATAGAGCAAGTCCTTGGCTGGAAGGCATTTTCAGCCATGCATACTATATAGCAAACCTCAAATGAGGAACCATCTGTAAAGCTATACGATTTATAGTGTTTTAAGTGGTAATTGGAGAAAAACAATAGAAACGCTGATAGTTTCCAAGTATGAAATGATAAAGCATGCCATTCTTAATTCACTTTCTCTGGGCTCTTTTTCTGTAGGAGGGACAAAAGTGAAATGGCAGAAAAACTATTCTCAATAAGTTTTACTTACAGTGGAGAGACTGAGCCTGAATTTTAAAGCAGTGAAAGATGTATTGAGGGGGAAGACTGGTGGGCGAGAGCAGTAGGGAAGGCATTTGAAGAGAGGAGAGTTGATCTGGAACTTGGAAAATAAGGGAAATTTGGATAAGTAGGGTCTAAGGAGCTCTGGTAGCATAGTGGCTAAGGCACTTGACTGCTAACCAGAAGGCTGGCGGTTCAAACCCACCAGCCACTCCTCGGAAGGCAGGTTGGGCAATCTACTTCTGTAGTGATACTGCCTCAGAAACCCAAGGAGGGGTCGCTATGAATTGGGTCCAACTCGACGGCACATAACAACAACAACAACAACAACAAGGAAGGCTCTACAAGATTGGAGGAACAGCATGAGTAAGAGCATGGAGGAGGATACTCCATGGATACTGCGTGTTCAAGAGATGGGCTGGTTGAGGGCTAGCCTTGAGGCTCAGCAGAGTATAGAGCAGTTGTTGGCCCTCTTGACCTTCTATACGCCTCCTTCCCAGCATCCCCACCGGCCTTGTGGCTGATCTCTGCATCTACTTAGTGATTGTCACCTGCCTGTCTGGACTTTATCTTGGCCCCACTCTGGTGGTTAAGTTTGTGTGTCAACTTGGCTGGGCCTTGTTGAGTGGCTGGGCAGCTGAATGTAGTTTTTCCCCATGGTGAGACTGGTAATTAACTCCATGGTGGAATCTATTGGAGCAGCTGAGTAGTTGCTTTGGGTATGTGGTCTGCTTCCTGTATATAAGAAGCCACTTTGGGAATTGTCTCCAGCTTACGGCCTGCTTGAACCCTGCATGTAGCCATGTCATTGTTCAGCAGCCTGCCATGCTCTGCTGACCTTGGGACTTTCAGTAGACTTGAATTAATGGCCTGCCATGTGGTTTGGTAACATTGAGACTGTGCCTTTTTACTTGTCAATCTTGGGCTTGTCAGCCTCAGCAGCCAGCAGCTGTCTGAGTGAAGAAAAGCCTCCAGCTTCAGTGGGTTGGGAGTAGGAGGCAGAGCTGAAGCCGAAGGTTAAGGGGCTTTCACCCAGGTCCTAGAGCCTGGCACTTTGAACTCAGACTTCAAGCTTCCAAACTGTAAGAGAATAAACTCCTGTTTGTTCAAGCATCCCATTTGTGGTATATTCCTGTCATAGTGGCACTAGGTAACCACAACACCTCTTAACCCCCTTATTCCATATGTCTTAGTTACCCAGTGCTGCCATAACAAAGTATACCACATGTAGGAGGCTTTGAAGAACAGAAATTTATTGTCACATAGTTTTGGAGTCTGGAAGTCCAAATAAGGGCATCAGCTTTAAAGGAGGGTCCTTCCTTGCCAGTAGCCCTGAGAGTTCCATGGAGTTCTTTAGCATTGTCTTGCCCCAGTATGGGAAGCTGCATCTATTTTGCTCTTTTTATAATTTAGAAGTGATTAGGATTAGGCCCCACCCTACTCTGGTAGGACCTCATTAACATAACAAGAGTGTCATGGATTGAATTGTGTCCCCCCAAAATATGTGTCAACATGATTCCCAGTATTGTGTGGTTGTCCTCCATTTTGTGATGAGTTATAAACCCTTACCTCTATGTGTTAATGAGACACAATCAGGGTGGAATGTATCTTGAGTCATAGCCTTACAAGAGGGCATGAGTAAGTGATTCAGGTCATACCCTTACTCAAGTCCCACCTTTATTGAAGTCACACCTTTTGAGTCTCACCCTTACTCAAGTCACACCCTTGCTTGAGTCACATCTTTTTTTTCTTTTTATCTCACAAGAGATAAAAAGAGAGAGAAGCAGAAAGGAGAGGGACCTTACTAACTCCAAGAAAGAAGAGCGAGAGTGGAGTGTCTTTTGGACCTGAGGTCCCTGTGCTGAGAACCCCCTAGACCCAGGGGAATACTGATGACAAGACACATGGAGATCTCCAAAGAACTGGGAAGCAGAAGCTGGAGAGACAAGATCTTTCCTCCAGAACTGCACTAGGTAACTAAGACAAAGAGAAAAACTCTATTAACAAACAGGATCACCTGCACCAGTAAAGGGGTTAGAATCTCAACACATATTTTGGGGGTGGGGTAGGGTGGGGAACATAATTCAATCCATAATACCATTTGCTTCTTTAAATTATTTCCCTACTGATAACTGAAACTTTGGTTTCCTCTGGGTTGCTAGTATTGAATAAAAGAGATCAACTTGCTTTTCTTATTGGAGATACTCACTCTACTGTATTTCCATGTTAAAATAAGAGGTTATTAACTAACATGCATCTTTGATCTTAGCATGTATGGGGAAGGGAAACAAAAAATTGCAATCTTGATTCTAAGACATTGTTTATTGTTATATTACAGAATGACATCTGTTAAGATTGTTTATGAAGTCCCTGGGTGGTACAAATACTTAACTCACTCAGCTGTTAATGAAAAGATCAGAAGTTTGAAGTCTAGCCAGAGGTACCTTGGAAAAAAGGCCTGGTGATCTACTTTAAAAAAAAAAAAAAAAGCAGCCATTGGAGCATAGCTCTACTTTGACACGCAGGGGTCTCCATGAGTGGGAGTCCACTTGACAGCAATAGTTTTTTTTTTAAATGATTTATATTAAGTGAAGGAGAAAAACATGAGGGATCTCAAAAGATAAAGAGGGCGGACTAAATCCTATAGTAATGGAGAAATGGCATATGAGTGGACCTTATACAAAACCCTTGTGTGGCACAGACAGAGGGTAAACTCTATTTAAAGGTAATTGTGTAGCACAGTGGGTATGAATCCCTTTCAGAGGCCCTAGATGAATGAAAAGAATTGCTAATCATGTCTTTTTGTGTAGTTTGGGGCCATGGATAAAAATATCTGGGTATCATGATTGATACCAGCATGTGTAGAAATAAGTCAAGATTAAATCTTACTGACAGTGAAATAGCACTGCCAGGAGCTGCATTTTCAACGTCTTTCAGATCCTCGTCTGCTTTTCATTCCAGTCCTATCATCCCAGTTTAAGCTCTCATTACCTCATGCTTTGATTCCTGCCATAGTCTCTTAACATGTGCCTTTGCTTCTGGTCCTTTTCTCCTCCAAAGCATCTCATCTATGTCAGATCAATCTTCCGAAGACATTTCTTTCACCAAACGTCCATTAGCTCTGAGACTTAACCTTTCTAAGCCTCTGTAGCCTGGTCAGAAAATGAAGAAATTGGTTTCAGTTTATTTTTCTAGTTTGAAAATTCTGATTCTATGCCTCTCCAATGCCTTTTTTTTTTTTTTTTTTGATTCAACACACTTGTGCTGAAACTGAAATATGTACCAGTCATAGTACTATGCCTTGGTGACCCAAAGACAGTAAGATGCTTTTTCAGCTCATGGTGCCTGGTTGAGCACAGAGGTCTCCACAATATTTGATTATGCCTGGTGGTGTAGTGGTTAAAGCATTTAGCTGCTAACCAAAAGGTTGGTAGTTCAAACCCACTAGCTGCCGCAGAAGAAAGATGAGATAGTCTGCTTCTATAGAGATTTATAGCTTTGGAAACCCAATGGGACTTGCTATGAGTCAGAATCAACTCAATGGTATTGGCTTGGACTTTGGTTTCCATGTACTCACATTTATTTACCTTCATTTACTACTTCTTCTTTTCTTTCCTTTTTTTAAGTTTTTATTGTGATTTGGGTGAAAGCTTACAGAACAAATTCATTTTCCAAACAGCAGTTCATACACATTTTGTCTCGTGACATTGAGTACAATTCCCCACAACGTAACAGCTCTCTTCCCACTTCCTCCCCATAGTTACCCTTCATTTACTTCTTAAATCAACTCATTTACAAGTAAACATTAAAAGAGACATAATAAAATGTGAAAGGTGAGATAATGAAATAAGATCTCTAAAAGAAAACTAATTTTATTACTAAAGATGCAACAAATGTTTTGCTCTTTCTAAAAGTGTTAATATTTTAGTGAGATCAAGGTAATAAAATTTGCTTTATTAATTTAGAAAAATCTTGGTTTAAATTTTATAAGATAGAGATATAAAAAAAGTCTATTCAGTTTATTTCAACCTTATATTTTAGTGACTGGTATAACTCATAAAGATACCTCACAAAAATACATTGATCCTAATGGAAAGAGTGAGTGTATTATTAGCTGTAGTAATGAAATCAGGATGCTTGTACCTTTTTAAAGTTTTTATAATAAGAAATTTTATATATGTACAAATTAGAATAAAATGATAGACTTCCAGGTGGAGTGAGGTAGAGTGATGGGGCTAATTCTGGGCTGCCTGGAAGAAAAGGGGATGACGGGTCAGGCTTCAAAGGGACGGCAGAGGGGAGGGGTGGGAGGTCTGGCCTGTTTCCACCTAGGCCTTCTGCACTTGCATGAGGTTCACACGGCCTATTTGTAGTCATACTTTGGAGGTCCTTTTGGCCTCCTGGAAGGCTGCTGATTAGTGCGGGCAGGGCCAGGGGGCGACATGGATTGGGTACAGGGCCCGAGCAGGAGTCATGTTCCCAGGACCAGGAGGACAAGCCAGTTGAGAAGCAGCAGGAAATCAAGAGTGTGGGAGCTGAGCCCAGAGACATTCTGGAGTGAAGGGTGAGGGTGTCTCACTCTCAAGACTACCACTGAGGGGCTGGCTTGGGCACTGTAAGATGTTTGGCAGCATCCCTGTCCTCCACCCACTAAATACCAATAGCAACTACCCCTCCCCACCTTCTACCAGCTGTAGAAAGCAAAAATGTCTCCAGACATCGCCAAATGTTCCCCAGGGTCAACACTGCCCAGTGGAGAACCACAACACTAGAACCAGCTCCAGGTGGGCAGTGAATTTTGTGTTAGGTACACCTTTGTGTCCCTGGTGCCTAGAACAACACCTAGCACATAAGTTGGTACTCAATAATTACTTCTTTAATGGATGAATGAATATAATTTTAATCATTTCTACTATGATATAGTAGAAAAACAAATGTGTTGCCAGTAGGTTGTGGCTTTGGTCTTGGAGATCCAATAACAAATCTCAAAAGGAGCTTGGTAACATGTATCTTTAAGTTTAGTCAAATTTTGCCAAGTACTGCATTGAATATTGTGGAAAACATTTATAGAGGCGTGTTTTCATGTTCTGGACATTTAGTTTTAAATTCTTATCATAGCTTCATACCATTAATAGCTACTATTTCAAAGTAGGGAGCTCTGGTGGCATAGTGCCTAAGGCATTTGACTACTAACCAGAAGGCTGGCGGTTCAAACCCATCAGCCACTCCTTGGAAGGAAGGTTGGGCAATCTACTTCTGTAGTGATACCGTCTGGGAAACCCAAGGAGGGGTTGCTATGAGTCAGATCCAACTCCACGGCAGTGCGTTTGGTTTGGTTTATTTCAAGGTAAGGAGCTCTGGTGGCATGGTACCTACGGTATTTGACTGCTAACCAGAAGGTTGGCAGTTCAAACCCGCCAGCTGCTCTGTGGAAGGAAGATGAGGCAATCTACTTCCATAAAGAGTTACTGCCTTGGAAACCTAAAGGGGGTTGCTGTGAGTTGGAATCGACTTGATGACAATGTGTTTGTTTTTTTGGTTTATCTCAAGGAATAGAGCTCTGGTGGTATGGTGGTTAAGGCATTTGACTGCTAAGTAGAAGGTTGGGGTTCAAACCCACCAGCCGCTCCATAAAGATTTACTGCCTCAGAAACCTAAAGGGGGTTGGTATGAGCCAGAATTGAGTCAGTGGCAGTGGATTTTTTTTTTTTTTTTTTAAATCTCAAGGCATAATACACATTTAGGATTGTTGTTGTTATATGCCCTCAAATCAGTCCCGACTCACAGCGACCCCTCCTTGGGTTTCCGAGGCAGTATCGCTACAGAAGTAGATTGCCCAACCTTCCTTCCGAGGAGTGGCTGGTGGGTTTGAACCGCCAGCCTTCTGGTAGCAGTCAAGTGCCTTAGCCACTATGCTACAAATACATAGGTTACCTATTAATATTTCCTATATGAATTCTTCATTGTTAACCAGTAACCAGTTGCCATTGATGCCAACTCATGAAGGCCCCATGTGTGTCAGAGTAGAACTGTGCTCCATAGAGTTTACAATGACTGCTTTTTCTGGAAGCAGTTTGCCAAGACTTTTTTCTGCGGTGCCTCTAGGTAGACTTAAACCTCTAACTTTTTGGTGAAAGCTGAGTGTATTAACCATTTCCACCACCTAGAGACACCACATTCATCAATGTAGATCTCAAATATTTATCTTTCATCTGTGTTACTTTGAAGAATGTTGTACAGCAACATGAAACTCACTATTATATTATTAAAACTGTGGGTACCTCTGATAAGAATACATACGAGAGATTTCTCTTAGTTCCAATAACAATAAGAGGTCTTTCACCTTGGCCCCTGACCTGCTCTTAACTTCTGGGCACTCTGCATGTTGTCACTGATCTTGTTTCCCTCAGCATCAGCTTTGTGGCTCAGGCCTCATAACTGAACAATCCTCTGTGTATACATTTTTCTGATTTCCTACCATTACTTTCCTGTCACCCTATTTTCTTATTTAAAAAAATAAAACAAATATGTTATTTAAGTTTCTTTAAGTGCCGCAAATATTTTTTTGGCTAGGAAGCAGGTATAGATAAAGAATAAGTTAAAACTATGTAGACTTAAAAAAAAAACAAACAAAAACAACTCACAGCCATTGAGTCGATTCTGACTCATAGCAACCCTCATTGGGTTCCCAAGGCTGTAAATCTTTACAGAATAGTTCACCTTATTTTCCTTCCATGGAGCTGCTGATGGGTTTGCCAACTTTCTGGTTAGCAGTCAAATGCTTTAGCCACTGTGCTACCAGATTTCCTTATGAACTTTCAGTGCTATCTTATTTGTCGTATTTTTCAGTGAGGATATAAACTCCTTAAGAGTTTTTAGCACATCTTCTTTATTTTTGCTCGCTGTCCCAATAGCACTTAATAAATATTTCTTGGTTGATCAATAAAGATGTTAAAATACATATTGATTTAAAAATGTTAAGACATTTAAAATGGAATTAGGTGAGACCAGTGGCATAGTTTAAAAATATTGGAGAATGTAGAAAGGGGACATTATAATTTTAAATTAGTAACCCATCCATAGTTATACCTGTATGATATCTGTGTTTTTTGTTACATATAACATTTTCTATATTTCATCTCCAGTGATCTCAGTGTAAATTTCAATATTTTTGGAAGAAACATTTCATTTCTCATTCAAATGTAGCTATATTGAACATATAATAACCTAAGTTATTATTTAAGGACCTCTGGTGACATCTCACCTAAGGCATTTGAATGTTAACCAGTAGGTTGGTGGTTCAAACCCAACAGGTGCTCTGCAGAAGGCAGATGGGGTAATCTACTTCCATAAAGATTTACTGCATCAGAAACCCAATGGGGGTTGCTATGAGTCTGAATCAAATTGATGGCAGTACCTTTTTTGGTGTGTGTGTGGCGAATTGATTAAGGCATTTGACTGCTGACCAAAAGGTCAATAGTTCAAAATCACCAGCCACTGTGTGGAAGAAAGATGGGGCAGTCTGCTTCCATAAAGATTTACAGCCTTGTGAACCCAATGGATGTCTCTATGAATTGGAATTAACTCGATGGCAGTGAGTTTTAAGTTATTATTTAGGCAGGATACAGTGTTTACAAATTTTCAACCAATTTTTGAAAACCTTTTAATAAAAGGAGAAAAGTAGTAAGATCACATATATGACTTTTAAAAGTTGATATCAAAACTGTCTATGTATAATTTTGAGCAGGTTTTTTTCCCCTAGTGCCAATATCAAAATTATCATGGCTCCTCGGAAGGAAGGTTGGGCAATCTACTTCCGTAGTGATACCTCCTCAGAAACCCAAGGAGGGGTCGCTATGAGTCAGGTCTGACTCGGCAGCACATAACAACAACAACAGCAGAAGAAGAGATACAGGCAGACTTCCACCCAAAGTCCCACTTATGGACCACTCCTAAACTCCATTCCAGGGCTAGGCGATTCCCACAGGAATTTCCCTCACCTTGAAATAACTGAAGCAACCCTACTTGCAACAAATTCTTCATTACTATCACATTCATTTGTTGGATGCATGGCTCTTAAATCACTGAAAAGGCCAAGGGTTTTTCTTGCATTAACCCACCCAAACCAAACCCATAGTGATCCTATAGGACAGGGTAGAACTGCCCCACGGGGTTTCCAAGGCTGTAAATCTTTACGGAAGCAGATGGCTACATCTTTCTCCTACAGAGTAGCTAATGGGTTTGAACTACCATCCTTTTGGTTGGCAGCTGAGAGCTTTAACCACTGCCCCACTAGGGCTTCTTTTTTTCGTACAGTAAACCAAAAACCAAACTCATTGCCATTGAGTTGATTCTGACTCATAGCGACCTCCATTGGGTTTCTGAGGCGGTAAATCTTTACAGAAGTAGATTGCCCAGTCTTCCTTCTGTGGAGTGGCTGGTGGGTTTGAACTGCCATATTTCTGGTTAGTAGTCAAATGCCTTAGGTGTTATACCACCAGAGTTCCTTTTTCTTACATTAAAGTAAGGCTGAATAAGAACTGTATACACCTGTTCTGACTTACCTACAAATTCTCAAAGACACAGTTAGGAACTGGTCTCGTTCGTAATCCGGGTACTGCCTGTACTGCAACATTGTAGTGTGACTTTAAAAAAAAAGATGATGGCAATGTTAAATTATGTGTCAAAGTAAGTGCAGATCAATTAAAACCAAACCCACTGCCATTGAGTCTATTCCGACTCATAGCGACCCCCACGGGTTTCCAAGGCGGTGAAGCTTTATGGAGATAGATTGCCGTATCTTCCTTCTGGAGAGCGCCTGGTGGGTTTGAATCACCAACCTTCTGGTTAGTAGTCAAATGCCTTAGGCACTGCACCACCAGAGCTCCAAGTGAGGATAAGACTATGCAATTAGCAATATCTGAAGCTTGCCAATATCAAGTGGGAAGGTTAGAGGCCCACCAGGAGAGACAGAAGGTGCTGTCGGCATTTCCATACTCCCCAAGAGATCTCAGCCCTCTGGGAAAAGATTTGAAAACCACCATCGCTCTGTGCCCTTATTAACCACAACTCCACAGTCACGGGTCTGTAGCTTCAGAAAGATATGCCATGTTTGCAAGCAGGTTAATATGGGTGAAAAATCAGAAAATGTGTATATGACCTGTGTGTGTGTGCAACATTTGCTTTTTATGTGAGCAAATAAATGTTTATTGAATTTATTTTTTATTGTTGTTAGGTGCTGAGTAGATTCCAAGGTAGTGCAGTGCCTAAGGCATTTGACTGCTAACCAGAAGTTTGGAGGTTCAAACCCACCAGCCACTCCACAGAAGGAAGATGGGACAATCTACTTCCGTAAAGACTTACTGCTTTGGAAACCCAGCAGGGTCACTTGAGTTGGAATTGACTCAATGGCAGTGAGTTTGATTGTTGTTTTCAGTTCATGTACAACAAAATACTGCCTGGTCCTGCACCATCCTCACGTTTGAGTGCATTGTTACAGCCCTGGGTCAGTCCATCTCATGGAGGGTCTTTTTTTTTTTTTTTGCTGACCCTCTACTTTACCGGACATGATGTCCTGCTCCAGCGACTGGTCCCTCCTGGTAACAAGTCCAAAGTACACGAGATGAAGTCCTGCCTTTTCTTTTCCAAGGAGCATTCTGGCTGTACTTCTTCCAACACAGATTGTTCATTCTGGCAGTTCATGGTGTATTCAGTACTCTTAACCAACACCATAATTCAAAAGCATCAATTCTTCTTTGGTCTTCCTTATTCGTTGTTCAGCTTTCACATGCATATCAGGAAATTGAAAATACCATGGCTTGGGTCAGGAGCACCTTGGCCCTTAAAGTAAGATGTTTGCCTTTTAACACCTTACAGAAGTCTTGAAGCAGATTTGCCCAATGCAATACTTCATTTGAGTTCTTGACTGCTGCTTCCATGGGTGTTGGTTGTGGATCCAAGTGAAATACAATTCTTTCTTTTTTTTTTTTTAATTGTGATTTGGGTGAAAATTTACAGAGCAAATACACTTTCCATACAGCAGTTCACATACACTTTGTCTCATGATGTTGACTACAGTTTACCACAATGCAACATCTCCCCTCCCACTTCCTTCCCTGTCCATCTCTCCATGCACTCCTGCCCCCTGAGCTGTCTCCCTGTGCATAAGCAGCCCTTCTTTCTCCCATGCTTTTTCTCTCCAAGGAATGTATCTACCTGAGGTAAGTGTTCAACTCATATGCCTGTCCATTGTTTGGCTGGAAACCACAGGTGTAGGTTCAATTCCAGACCTGAAGGGCAGCTAGGGGCCATAGTCTCAGTGGTTCCACCAAGCTCTATCGGACCGGCAAACCTGGTCTCCCCCCACCCCCTTTTTTTTTCCAAATGTGAAATACAATTCTTGACAATTTCATTCTTTTCTCTGTTTATCATCATGTTGCTTACTGGTCTAGTTGTGAGGATTTCTGTTTTCTTTCTGTTGAGGTAGAACACTGTAATCTTTGATCTTCATGAGTAAATGCTTCAGGTCTTCTTCACTTGCAATAAGCAAGGTTGTATCATCTGTATATCACAGGTTGTTAACAAGGCTTCCTCCAATCTGGGTGCTGAGTTCTCCTTCATGTAGTCCGGTTTCTTGCATTATTTGCTCAGCATACAGACTGACTACGTATGGTGAAGGCATCCAACCTTGATGCATTGTCACAAAGAACGTTTCAAGATCTATCCTAAACTATAATGCTGTTAGTGATAGGATAATATCCATATGCCTACAAGGAAGACCAGTTCGTTAGACTATTATTCAAATTTACACACCAACTGCTAATGCCAAACTTGAAGAAATTGAAGATTTTTATCAACTTCTGTAGTCTGAATGTGTTTATAGAATTTTTTTAAATATACAATAATATGGTGTGTCCAGAGAATGTAAAATTCAGTGATAAAATAATGTACTACTTATCCATATATAATACAATGCACAAACTATTCATTTGTCTAGTATAGATCTGAAGCATTCTTGGTGGGGAAAAAAAAAAAGGAAGAAAAGAAGGGTAGTCCTTTGCTGAAATTTCACAGTGCCTCTCTCTCTTCCTGAAGACTTATCAGAGTTTGAAATCCTTTTTCTAGCATGTGTGAGAGGCTTCAAAATACTTTCCTCAGAGATCAAAATTCTAAATTTCAGATTGAGTTAAATACATTTGATAATTCGTCTTGCAGCTGTTAGGGCTCTAACAGAGTAAAATGAGAATTGCTTTTCAGGGCGTCTTTCTCAACAGAGCAGTTTTGAAAATGAAACCAAATTTTCATGCTCCAGTTGCCATTGGAATTTAAAGTTATTTTTACAGGCTCCACCGGAGTCCCTTCTTGAAACATTACAAAGGGTATTAGAATATAGTAAGTTAATAGTTAAAGCAACTTCTCTTCCAACAGCTTATTCAGTCAATAAAAGAACAAGAGTACAAATTACATCTTGCTATACACCTTTCGTGGCTTTTCTGACTACGTTTTAATCAGACGTCACATTTTCTTGTGTAAAATCATTTTTCCCTTTTACTCAGAGCCAAATTTCCTGCCCCGGCAGGTAGAGTTTTTATTCACTTTAAAGAGCATTTGGTTTATGTCAGGGATGTGGAGGCAAATCTTTAAAGGAAAATCACATTTTCTCTGAATGTGGTGTGGTATCTAAATATAGTCTTTACTCAGTCCCCAGAACACTGAGGTACTGGAAATTTTCAGGTGTCCCTTCTGGGGAAAGATCTGCTTTCTGGTTTACAGAGTACTCACTGTGGAAAGTCACTGAAGCAGAAGAGAGGCAAAAATAAAGGTCTTCACATTCATAGTGAAGCCAACAAAAGGGACACACTGGACACAGCCTGAGCAGAGGAGGGACTGGGCCTATCGTCTTCTGTTTCTTTGACTCTCAAGGCTTTTGTCCCTCCACACTACCGTGAAGTGGATGACCTCTGTTTCTGTCATTTTCTCCTTCCTCCTACCATTATACTCCCCTGCAAAGAGCCCTCGCCCATTCCCAGAGGGTCTTGCCCTGGGCTAACTGCCCCACTAATCTCTGGAAAAGTAGACATGAAAGGCTCTTTTCAGAAGAGGGGGACTGGCTGTCCCTTATCCCTACTGACCATGAGGAATCAGGCTCAAACTACAGCTTAGGGTTGGAAGGATTTAGGTTCATTTACAGCAAAGACTGTGAAATATCAGTTCCATGTTCAGTCCGGAAGTTTTTAAAAGGAGAGAATTTCATATGTCTGAGACAGCTTAAATCCTGACTTAATCTTAATCTGGAAGTCAGTGGAGATGTGAGAAAGAACAAATTTGGAGTAACTGTGTATCGTGGTTAAATGTATGATTTCAAGTTAGGCTTTTTTAAAATTAAAAAAAAATTGAGGCTTTATCATTATAATTTTGTGAAATTCTAAAGGACTGCAGACTCTAGTTTGGGAGCAACTAGTAGAAAACCTCATTTTATGTTATTAAATGAATAGTAGTTAAGAAAACAAAATCTAACTGAAACCAAACAAAACTAATGTCTTGCCCGAAGTTATATAACTCTATCATGACAGACCTAGGAATGAAAATTGGTATTTCTCAGCCTTAGTTTAAAGAGCTCTGGTGGTGTAGTGGTTAAGGTATTTGACTGCTAATCAAAAGTCAGTGGTTCAAATCTACCAGCTGCTCATGGAAAAACATAGGGCAGTCTACTTCAGTAAAGATTTATAGCCTTTGAAACCCAATGGGGGTCCCTATGAGTCAGAATTAACTCCAGGGCAGTGAGCTTGGTTTGATTTTTGGAGTCTCAGTTTAACCCTCTTTCCAAAACCATATATTACTTCTCAAAGTTAAATTAAAATATATCAGTTAATTGATTTTTTTACAAAATAATTAAAATATTCCATAAAATGCAATACCAGCCAAATACCAGTCTACTGTTGTTGTTTGCTGTCAAGTCAGTTCTGGCTTGTGGTGATGTCATGTACCACAGAGCAAAACATCTGGTCCTATACTCATGCTCATGGCAGTGTGGAAGGCTGAAGGGGAAGGTTGGAGGGGCCCTCACTGAAAATTGCAGAACTTCAACAGACTAGCAGGCATGATTAAAGTACACATTAATCATAGTGACTAACTTGCTAGTTTTCTCTCCCTTTTGCGTTTTTTTAAGTAATAGAACAGCCAACCTCTTTACAGACATTAAGTTCTTTAGGCTTGTTATTTTCAATTACACATTCTTCTAAGCATAACCCTCTCCTATGATTGGTTTTGGTTGAGAACCAACCGTACGTAGCCTATGAAGCAAGATGGCCCTGGGAAGAGAGATGCTGAGGAGTAACCTGGGAAGAGAAGAACAAAGACATTCCTGGCCGTTCAAGGGATCTTCAACCCTCTCCCCATCTCCTTATATATAATTATGTTTGCCCCTTTGCTTGAGGAGACAGACATGTTAGAGAAATGAATCTCTCTGTTTCCTTGGGGACTGACACTCAATAAACCTTTTGCTTTCCTTCTTCAACATGTTGTGATCACTGGCTCTTTGCGACAGAGGGTAAGCATCTTATTGTTCCTACAACAATAATTGGTATGTTTGCGTCTGCCAGCACTATATTAGACAATATTCTATTGTGATCCATATATCCCCCCAACACACACACACACAACTTAAGTTTATTTGGGAATGTCTTTATTTCCCTCTCATGTTTTGCTGGGTAAAGAATTCTTGGGTGACAGTTGTTTTCCTTCAGTACTTCCATGTATGTTGCTCCATTGGTCTGGTCTTCAAAGTTTCTGAGGAGAAATCCACACTGATTTTTATATTAAAAAACAAACTCACTGCCATCAAGTCGATTCTGACTCATAGTGACCCCTTTTGGGTTTCTGAGGTGGTAAATTTTTACAGAAGTAGGTTGCCCAGTCTTCCTTCCACAGAGCAGCTGGTGGGCTTGAACCACTAACCTTCTGGTTAGCAGTCAAGTGCCTTAGGCACTATGCCACCAGAGGTCCTGAATTTTTATATAGGATGCTTGATATGTTATATTGTGTTTTTTCTCTTGCTGCTTTCAGGACTCTCTCCCTGTGTTTTATTTTTCAAGAATTTTATAACAGTATGTCTTGGGGTAGAGTTCTGTGTATCCCTTTTCCTTGGATTTTGTCTAGGCTTCCTGAATTTGCATTCCTTATACAGGTCTTGGGAATTCTGTCATTGTCCCTCTCTGTCTGTCTCTTTTTGAACATTTTATTGTGCTTTAAGTAAAAGTTTATACAGCAAATTAGCTTTCCATTTAATAATCCATACACAAATTGTTCTGTGACATTGGTTGCAATCTCTGCAGTGTGAGCACTCCCAACATTCCCACCCTGGGATCCCCGTTTTCATTTGTCCTGTTTCTTGGCCCCTTGCTGTTGTCTCATCTTTGTTTTTGGGCAATTGTTGCCCTTTTGGTCCCCTCTAGTTGATTGTTCTAAGGAGTACATTCCTCATGGGTGTTAATGTTTATTTTATGGGACAGTCTATTATTTGCTTAGGAAGTGACCTCTAGGAGTGGCTTCAGTTCCACATTATAAGAGTGACTTAGGACACAGGGCATTTGGGGGGGGGGGCGCGGGCGGGTTGGAGCTGTTCCTCCAGTCTCTATCAGAACATTATGTCTGTTTTGTTTTTCTTTTAAATGAATTTGAATTTTGTTCTACATTTTTCTCCCATTCTATCTGGGACCTTCTACCATGCCTTTAGTCAGAATGTTGGTAGTGGTAGAAGAGCTGACCAGTTCTTCTGGTCTCGGGCTAGGAGAGACTGTGGTGCATGTAGGCCATGATCCATAGGACATTCATTGGCTAATTTTCAGAAGCAGATCTCCAGGGCTTTCTTCTTAATCAGTCTTAGTGTGGAAGATCTGCTGAAACCTGTCCACAGTGGGTGACCCTGCTGATATTTGAAATCCTAGTGGCATAGCTTCCAGTATCACTGCACAGATATTTACTAAAATCAGTGTGAACAATTCTACATAGTTCAGATCAGTGCTTTCCAATACCACAACATACAAACAAATGACCTGAGTATCTTATTAAAACACAAGCTCTGAATCTGTAGGAATGGGGTGGAGTTTGCATTTCTTACAATTCTGATGCTGCTGGTCCAAGGGCCACTTGAATAGCAAGGGTTTAGACTGACAATCAAAGACCTCTAGGTGCACTAGGAAAGGCCTGCCTTCTGCCTCAAGGAGCTTACAAAGCAGTAGATGAAATAAGTAGAAAAAAGTAAATAAGACAAGTAAATATGTCTTGAATATCTGATTTTTATATGTGTTTGATTTCCTTGTGAATGACAAAATTTTTTCCCAATTAGATAAAAGTCCCTCCTAGGTCAGTATCTTTTTCACTTTGGACAGACTGTTTAGAAAACTAGTCTGTACTTAGAAGCTGCACAGAAACACCCACTGACTGACATGACCACCAGTCACTGGAAATACCAGATGAAAATTCCAGAGGGAGCGGGGTAATTTATTCTTGTGATAAAATTCCTTTCAGCCATGGATGTTCTGAATGGCCGGATGGTGGCTTACTTTGGATCTCCGTTAACTCCCCAGATACTTGGTACTTCCTAAGCAGGGTAAGTAAAGAAAATTCCAAGCCGGGGTGTTTTCAATTGCCGCATATGCATGTGAAAGCTGGACAATGAATAAGAAAGACCAAAGAAGAGTTGATGCCTTTGAGTTGTGGTGAAGAATACTGAAAATACCATGGGCTTCCAGAAGACTGAACAAATCTGTCCTGGAAGAAGTGTGGCGGAAATGTTCCTTGGGAATGAGAATGGCCAGACTTTGTCTCCCCTACTTTGGTCATGCTGTCAGAAGGGACCATTCCCTGGAGGAGGATATCATGCTTGGTAAAGTAGGGGGTCAATGAAAAAGGGGAAGACCCTCCATGAGATGGATTGAGACAGTGGCTGCAATGATGGGCTCAAGTATATCAAGGATTGTGAGGATGGTGCAGGACAAAGTGGTGTTTCGTTCTGTTGTACATGAGGTCTGTGTCAGTCGGAGCCAACACCACGGCACCTACCAACACAACAGAGCAAAAGGAGCTCTGGTGGCATAGTGGTTAAGGCATCCAGCTGCAAACCAAAAGGTTAATGGTTCCCACCAGCCGCTGTGCAGGAGAAAGGTGAGGTTGTCCGCGTCTGTAAAGACTGACAGCCTTGAAAACCCTCTGAGGCAGTTCCACTCTGTTCTCTAGGGGTGCTGTGAGTTGGAATCAACTCGGTGGCATTGGTTTGTTTTTTTTTTTGTTCAGGCAGAGTGGAAAAAAGTCATCATCCAGTGGACTCCTACTGAGGTTAGAGCAGAACAGTGCTCCACAGGGTTTTCAGTGGCTGGGGTTTTGAAAGTAGATCACCAGGCCTTTCTTCCAAATCGCCTCTGGGTTTGCACCACCCAGGGACTCCACAGGCAGAGTAGGGGGCAGGCAATCCGCCCCATGCCCGGGGAGATCCTGCAGATTTTAAGGTGAATGAATAGAGTGGAGTTGGATGGTTAGTGGGTTCCTTCCTGTTGGACTAGAGTTTGAGGGTAAGGCAGCAGTAGGAAATGGAAGCAATAAAATACTGGGTTTTCCTTAAATGTAATCTGGAGCTGTGCTATCTAATATAGTAATCACTAGTCGCATGTGACGATTTAAATATTAATGAAAACTAATAAAATATTAAAATTCGGTTTCATAGTTGCATCCAAACCAAACCCACTGCCATCGAGTGGATTACAACTCATAGCAGCCCCCACTGGGTTTCTAAGTAAATCTTTATAGAAGCAGACCACCCAATCTTTCTTCTGTGGAGGAGCTGGTGGATTTGAACTACCAAACTTCCGGTTAGCAGTCATATGCTTTAACCACTACATTACTAGAGCTTCTTTAGGAGTTCTGCTAGGCACATGTTAAATTTTCAGTAGCCCCGTGTGGCTAGTACACACGGTATTGGACAGCACAGATGCAGAACATTTCCATCACTGCAGAAAGTTCTTTTGGGCAGTGCTACTCTAGAGGCATGAAGGGAATTAGAGCTTGAAGTGGTAATTGGAAGTCATTGAAGAGAAGTTTAACGAGATAAAAGCATTTAAGCTGGAGGAGAAAGGCAATGGTGGTGTTGTTGCTAGGTGCTGTCAAGTCAGCTCCGACTCATAGCGACCCTACGTACAACAGAACGAAACACTGCCAGGTCCTGCATCAGCCTCACAGTCCTTGCTATACCTGAGCCCATCATTGCAGCCACTGTGTCAATCCATCTCTGTTGAGGGTCTTCCCCTTTTTTGCTGACCCTCCACTTTACCAAGCATGACATCCTTCTCCAGGGAATAGTCTCTTCTGACAACATGACCAAAGTAGGTGAGATGAATTTGACCATTCTTGCTTCCAGGAAGCATTCTGGCTGTACTTCCTCCAGAACAGATTTGTTCGTTCTTCTGGCAGTCAATGGTACTTTCAATATTCTTTGCCAACATCACAACTGAAAAGCAACATGCTTATGAGGCAGCTGAAAATATCATGGCTTGGGTTTGGGGCACCTGGGGCAATTTCAATCCTTTTTAGCTTTTGTTTTGGGGGAGGGGTGAGGAAGGATGGGTGGTGAGGTTGTTTAGGTTTAGGAGTAATGGAGATTCTCATGGCTTGTAGGAGAGGGCACTGCATTTCATCCAGAGCCTTCCTGGGACAGCTGTTGTTAGGTGCTGTTGAGTTGGCTCTCACTTGTGGAGACCTTCCCTATAACACAATGAAAACGTTGCCTAGTCCTGCATCATCTTCATGATTGTTGGTATGTTTGAGTCCAATTGTGATCCGTAGGATTTCATTGGCTCATTTTCAGAAGTAGATAGCTAGACTTTTTTTCCTACTCTGTCTTAGTTCAGAAGGTCTGCTGAAACCTGTGCACCAGGGGTGGTCCTGCTGGCATTTGAAACACTGATGGCTCAGTTTCCAGTATCACAGCAACATGCACACACCACAGTGTGACAAACTGAAGACAGGTGGTAGTCCTGGCACACAGCAGACGTTTCATATGCATTCCCTTCACTGAAAGGTAACACACAAATACTGGAGAGGTAAAATGTGGGAAGAAACCAAAGAAAGATGAAGAAAAAATTAGTTACAACCTGTTATGGGTTGAATTGTGTCTCCCAGAAATATGTGTTGTAAATCCTTATTACACCTGTACCTATGGTTATAATCCCATTTGGGAATGGGTTTTCTTTCTTATGTTAATGTTATGTCAGTGTAGGGTGTTTTTTAAGTCAATCCTTTTTGAGATATAAAAGAGATTAAACAAACAAGTGAGCAAGCAGAGATGGGAGAAGGCAGATGCCATACCATGTGATGATCACCAAGGAGCTCAGGAGGGCTGGGGCTACAGATGCTGAAACGAGTCAAAGACCTTTCCTCCAGAGCACACACACACACACACAGAAAGCCTTCCCTTATAGCCAGCACCCTGAATTGGGACTTCTAGCCTCCTAACTGTGAGAAAATAAATTTCTGTTTGTTAAAGCCACCCACTTGTGGTATTTCCATTATAGCAGCACAAGATACTTAAGACACATCAAAAAACAAAAATGAGAACAAAAACAAATCCAATCCCACCACTATCAAGCCAATCCCAACTCATAGCAACACTTTAGGATAGAATAGAACTGCCCCATGGGGTTGCTAAGGCTGTAAATCTTTAGGAAAACAGACTGCCTCATCTTTCTCCCTTTAAGACACAATATATCCAATTATTTTGACTTGTTATCTATTTTTTATGAGAAGTGGACAGCACACTGCATTACCTCACACATCCATATCCCCCAGCCCATCTACTTAGGAAAATATTTTGTTTACTTGAGCATCTAGTATTTTCTGCAATGTTGTAGTATGTTGCTTTATATATCTTTTATGCTATGCAAACTACTCTTGAGTTTTGTGGCTCTTTCTATGGTAGATTTATGCTCTTGAGTAACTCAGGTCAGATCATGAAAGCTCCTTACTCTGGGCTCTCAGATCAGGATGAGAGGTTCTGCATTTATGTCTCATGATATTTTGAGGGTAATTCTGTTTTCATTCATTCATTATTTATTAAACATCTACTATATGCCAGGCATTTTCTGGCTTTCCTCCTTTTGTCTTTTCGTTAGTACAGCTTCTTTCTTCTGTTTGAAATTTCAAACATTAATAAAATGAAATTGTCCAGCCAGAACTTAACTTTACAAAATATTTTCTAAGTAGAGCAAACCACATTGTTCTAAGATTTGGACCAAATGGACTCAAATCTGCCTCAGGAAGAAGAGAACTTGTAGAGCTTTCTTCACTGGTCTATGATCCCCTCTGGTTACTCAGCATCCTTAGCTCTTTTAAATATATACTTGTTGCTGTTGAGTGGATTCCAACTCATAGTGACTTGATAGGACAAAACAGCACTACCCCACAGCATTTCCAAGATGTCAAATCTTTATAGAAGCAGACTGTCACATCTTTCTCCCATGGAATGGCTAGTGGGGTTTGAACTGCTGACCTTTCCATTAGCAGCTGAAGGCTTTAGCCACTGTACCACCAGGGCTCCTAAATATATGCACACATATATAACCATGCAGGTAATTAATTTTAGCACAATATAGGTAGCAAAGAAGCAAGAATACAGGGAGAACATGAAGTTTAACAAAGAAGAAAAAGCACTGCTCTGACCTTTGGTTCTCCCAGTTCCTCCAGGAGCAGATGGGACAAGCTGAGAGGAAGATCAAAGACAACCCAGGACCAGGGGGTGCAGTGATGACCCACACACACCAAGCAGATTGTAAATCACTCCTCATCCTTTTAAGTTGCTGCTTCTGTCTTCTTGCCTACCTTTCTTCCCTACCACTTACCTCTTTCCTCTCTTCCTGCCCCCATTTCTATTTTCCACATAGCCTCTTGCCAGTCCCCTTTTCTTTGTGCTGAAAAGCAAGAAGAAATATGTGACAAAAGAACTTGCAAAGGATTCTTGCTTTTCCTCAGTAGGTTATGAATGCTTTATGAAATTTCATCTTTTACAAATAAAACAACGTCAATCCAGCATTCTGTGAGAAAATTGTGGAGCGAGATTGGAAGATTCTTTATGCCTTACATCACTAGGATTTCCTTGAACTAATTTTCTCAAGTCCTCTATCCTATCTAACTTCTTTCCATAGTACATGGTAGTAATACAACATCTTATTAATCAATATAGAGATACAAAAATAAATCAAGAAAACAGGAAAAACATCTAAAATTTACTGAAGAATCAGTTCATGTTGTTGGTTAAACTACTCTAATTTGAATGACATTTCTGTTTATCCCTATTTCAAATATTTAAGTATCCACAATGAAGAAAGGATTTTGCTAGATATTATGTGTGAAAGAAATAATAGGTCATAGTTCTTGCTTTTAAGAAGTTCACAGTCTAGTGGGAAAGGGGAAACATATATAAATAGCTCTGCAATATGATAGAATGGGATAAAGCTGCACAAGAGGTTCAGAGAGTTTGGGGAGTTTCTGGGGAAGGTGGGGTTAGTTGTGACTGGGAGTATTCCTAGAGGAAGCGATAAGAGTTTGCAGTAGGAACTCAAGAATGGTGAGGATGTTAACTAGTGGATATTCCTTGAAGGATATTATTATCAGAACTACTTTAATAAATGTGTTGAGGTAGGACAATATGAGTGGGATATATTCTGAGTGAACCCCAATAGTTAGAGGGTATGTTTCAAGGGAAGTGTAGTAGAAAATGAGGCTGAAGGAAATTTAAAGAACCAAGAGTGACTGCATGAACCACTGCCTCTTCCAACCTGAGACCAGAACAAGATGGTGCCCGGCCACCACTATTGACTGTTCTGACCAGTGACACAATAAAGGGTCCTAGACAGAATGAGAGAAAAGTGTAGAACAAAATCCATATTACTAAAAAAGTCCAGAGCTGCTGGACCCGTAGAGACTAAAGGAACCCCAAGTCTATCACCTTAAGATATCCTTTGAACTTGGAACTGAAGCTATTTCTGGAGATCATCTTTCAGCCAAATAATAGATAAAAATAAAAAAACCAAACTAACTGCCATTGAGTCGAATTCAACTCAGTGACCCCTCCTTGGGTTTCGGAGGCAGTATCTCTACGGAAGTAGATTGCCCAGTCTTCCTTGTGTGGGGTGGCTGGTGGGTTTAAACCACCAGCCTTCTGGTTAGTAATCAAATGCCTTAGGCATAAAATATACAATATCACACATGATGAGTAATGTGCTCCCTAAAGCAATCAAGTATATGAGCCCAAATGGTGAACATTTACCCAAAAGCAAAGATGAGAAGGCAAGGAGGGGCAGGGAAGCTAGAGCAACAGAAACAGAACCAACAGGATAGAAATAATGAGAATGCTGACACATTGTGAAAATTGCAAGCAATGTCATGGAACAATTTGTATAACACTTGTTAAATGGAAACCTAATCTGATATACAAACTTTTACCTAAAACACAATAAAATATTATAAACACACACACACACACACACAATTAGATCACAAGTCTGGGAAGATGGCATCATACCTATAACCCACACATTTGTTCTCTCTACCAACTTAATCCCTGAATAAGTAGGTAAAGCAGATAGAAATAATGATATTGGAATTATGAGCAACTAAGGAAAAGATAAAGTATCAGATTTAGTGATAGTGGAGAAAAAGAACAGATTAAACACCTTGGAAAAATAAATGAATCCACCAACCTGGTGGAGATAGAGAGACAGAGAAGGAGAGACTCACTAAAAATACAAAAGAGGTCAGCAGAGGGAAGGAGGGGAAAAAATCATGGAACCCACAGAGGCATTGGGGATTCAGAATATCCACACTGGGAGTTTTTGACAGTGACATTGGGAGCTGAGTGAGTACAATAATTTTAATGGAAAACATCAAGATTTCCCTCGGCTTGGGCTGCCACAGAGTCCAGTAAGGAGTGGGGGAAAGGGAAAAACTCCTTCCAAGTAGACAGAGCTCTGGAGTGAGTGCACAGCAGTGGGCTGGGGTTCAACTCTTCCAAGACCCCTTTTTAGCACAGAGTGGCCCAAGGTACTGGGCTTTTGCAGATTCTCAATCCAAGTGGAAAGTAGTGGCCCTCTACCCACTGGGGGTCTCTGTCAATTTTGAACTGGGGGTCTTTGTTTGACAGTAGGACACCATCATTAGTAGATGTCTCAGAAAGACACAAACTACAGTGCCTTTGCTGGCAGCGCTGACTGACCTGTCTTGCGCAAATGCAGAAAATGGCAGCTTGCTACTGGTGCCTTTTTCTTTTTTTTCTCTTTCTTTCCTCTTCTCCCCTGCCTCATCCAATAGAAGGAACACATTAAACTACCACCAGGCAACAGGAGTGATTACACTGAACACCTCACCCAATAGGTAACACCAATAATTCCTGTACCACAGAATCAATGACAGATGGTGGACAACACCTGCTCGTCCAACTCCAAATCCCCTTCATGACAAAGAGAGACCTGCACACACATCCGCAGCAATGATTCCACCAACACACAGAGAGCTGGAGAGCAACCCAGTACAGCTGAGTTAATAACCATAAAGTAGACCTGCTCCACATTTTTCAGACCTGTAAAACATAAAGTCAGGGTGAAACAAATCAATACATAGAACTAACAATTAAAGACAACAATTTCAAAATGTCTAGGAAACAACAGACAACCTCAAATCAAATAACAACAACAACAAAAAAAACAGGACAAGACAATAGAAATAAAAGCCCAGGCTAAAGAATTATCTATCATGAGAAAAGAACAAGCAATAGAACTATCTGGGAAGGAATTCAGAGGGTATATATATACGTATACATACGTACACACACACACACACACACACACACACATATATATACACATATACATACATACATATATATACATAGCACTCCATCCAACAAAAGCACAAATGCACATTCTTCTTCAGTTGTTCTGTTTACCTAGTGCTGCTCTGATAAGAAATATACCACAAATGGGATGGCCTTAACAAACGAGTATATTCTTACAATTTGGAGGCTTTAAGTCCAAGTTCAAAGTGCCAGGCTCTAGGGGCTGGGTGAAAGCCCCTCAACCTTGGGGTCCAGCTCTGCCTCCTGCTCCTGGCCCACTGGAGCTAGAGGCATTTCTTCACTCAGATAGCTGCTGGCTGCTGAGGCTGAGAAGCCCCAAGGTTGACAAGTAAAAAGGCACAGTCCCGATGTTACCAAATCACACAGCAGGCCATTAACTTAAGTCCATTGTAAGCCCTAAGGTTGGCAGAGCATAGCAGGCTGCTGAGCAATGACACAGCTACATGCAGGGTCCAAGTGTGCCACAGGCTAGAGACCATTCTCAAAGCTTCTCCTTATATACAGGAAGCAGACCACATCCCAAAGGCAGCTACTCAGCTGCTTATGGTAGATCCCACCATGGAGTTGATTGCCAGTCTCATCATGGGGAATAACTACCACAAGCTGCTCAGCCACTCAACCAGGCCCAGCCAAGCTGACACACAAATATAACTACCACATCAGTGAACATGGATCATTCTCCAGAATAGACCATATGGTAGGACACAAAACAAGCCTCAATAAATTTAAAAAAACATTGAAATATTACAAAGCATCTTCTCAGATCACAATGCTATAAAACTAGAAATCAATAGTAGGAAGATCAAGGAAAAAATATCAAATATGTAGCAACTGAATAATACACTGCTCAAAAACTACTGGGTAACAGAAGAAATAAAGTGAAATAAAAAAGTCCATAGAAATGAGAATGAAGATGCAGATTACCAAAACCTTTGGGACACAGTGGAAGCAGTAATCAGAGGTCAGTTTATAGCAATAAATGGACACATGAAAAAAGAGGAAAGAAACAAAATCAACATTCTAACTCAACAATTCCAACAATTAGAAAAGGTGCAACAAAAGAAACTTACAGTATCCAAAAACTAATTCAATTGCTGTTGAGTCAACCCTGACTCATAGTGACCCCTTCTTGGGTTTTTGAGGCAGTATCTCTGTGGAAGTAGATTGCCCTATCTTCCTTGTGAGAAGTGGCTGGTGGGTTTGAACTGCCAGCTTCTGGTTAGCAGTCAAGTGCCTTAGGTACTGCACCACCAGAGCTCCTATGATATCCAGAAATAAGGAAATAATAAAGATCAGAGCAGAAATGAAACAGAAAACAAACAAACAAACAGAAAAAAAATAGAGAAAATCACAAAACAAGGAGCTGGTTTTTTGAAAAGATGAACAAAATTGACAAACCACTGGCAAATTTAACAAAGGAAAGAGAAGATGCAAATAACATGAATAATAAATGAAAAGGGTGTCATCACAACCAAATCAACTGAAATAATAATAATTAAAAAATAACAGAATATTATAAGAACTCCAACAGATTTGAGAACCTAGAAGAGATGGACAAGTTTCTAGAAACACTACAGTCTGAGATAGAATACTTGAGCCGACACATAACAAAAGAAGAAATTGAGCAGGTCATAAAAAAACTTCCCACACAAAAAAGTCCTGGCCCAGATGGCTTCACTGGAGAATTTTACCAAATATTTAGGGAAGAGTTGACATCTACACTACTAAAACTATTCCAGAACATAAAAAAAGATAGAATACTCCTGAATTGATTCCAGGAAGCAAGCATAACACTGATACCAAAAGCAGGGAAAGACACCACTAAAAAGGAAAACTATAG
Organism: Orycteropus afer afer; assembly: GCF_000298275.1. NCBI lineage: Eukaryota > Metazoa > Chordata > Mammalia > Tubulidentata > Orycteropodidae > Orycteropus > Orycteropus afer. The sequence continues at coordinate 2,844,628 of NW_006921679.1, forward strand.
ACCAGTAGCATAGTGGCTATGACACTTGCCTGCTAACCAGAAGGCTGGCGGTTCAAACCC
>NW_006921679.1:2845697-2857823 GCF_000298275.1 Orycteropus afer afer
GGGTTTGAACCGCCAGCCTTCTGGTTAGCAGTCAAGTGCTTTAGGCACTACACTACCAGAGCTACTTGTTCATGGATAAGAAGACTGAATATTGTGAAAATGTCAATATTACCCAAAGCAATCTACACATTCAATGCAATTTCAATATGTATACTATCAATTTTTTTAAGGATACAGAAAAAACAATTATTAATTTCATGTGGAAAGGAAAGAGACCTCAGATAAGCAGAGCACTTCTCAAGAAGAAAAGCAAAGTGGGAGGTCTCACACTCCTGGATATCAAAACCTACCATACAGCCACAGTAGTCAAAACAGTCTGGTAATGGTACAATGATAGACAGTAGACCAATGGACAGCTGATCTTTGACAAAGGATCAAAACCCATTAAATGGGGGCAGAGGTAGCCTTTTTAATAAATGGTAGTGGCAAAATTGGATATCCACTTGCAGAAAAATGAAACAAGACCCATACCTCACCCCATACACAAAAACAAACTCAAGTTGGATCAAAGACTTAAGTGTAAAACTCAAAACTATAAAATTCATCAAAGATAAAATAGAGGCAAATCTAGGAGCCCTAATTTACAGCATAAATAGACCGTCAAACATAACCCAGAATGCACAGGAGGTAGAAGAGAAGCTAGATGACTGGGACCTTTTAAAAATTAAATACTTATGTGCATTGAAAGACTTCATCAAAAGGGTAAAAAGAGAACCTATAGATTGGGAGAAAATATTTGCCTATGACATATTTGACAAAAGACTTATCTCCAAAATCTATAGAAAACTTCAACACCTCAACACCAAAAAGACAAACAACCCAATTCAAAAATGGGCAGCAGACTTGAACAGACACTTCACTAAAGACGATATGCTGGTGGCCAACAACACATGAGGAATTGCTCACGAACTTTAGTCATTGGAGAGATGCAAATCAAAACAACAATGAGATATCATCTCACCCCAGCAATAATACAAAGTTCAACAGGATAGAAAATAACAAATGCTGGAGAAGTTGTGGAGAGATTGGAACTCTAATAAACTTTTGGTGGGACTGCAAAATGGTACAACTGTTGTGGGAAATGGTATGGTGTTTCCTTAAAAAACTGAAAATGGAAATACTATTTGATCCAGCAATTCCATTACTAGGAGTGTATCCTGAAGAGGTGAAAGACAGGACATGAACAGACATATGCACACCCATGTTCATCACAGAACAATTCACCATAACAAAGACTTGGAAATAACCTAAATGCCCATCAACAGATGAATGGATAACCAAACTGTGTTATATGCACACAGTGGAATACTATGCTACATTAAAGAATGATGAAGAATACGCAAATCATCTCACAATGTGGATGAATTTGGAGGACATTATGCCTGAGTGAAATAAGTCAATTGCAGAAAGGTTTACTTAGGGAAAGATACTGACTTTGTAGGTTACTGGGGATGGCAGGAAAGGGGTGGGAAAATTTCAGATGATTTGAGGGTTACATGTTGATTTCGGTGAGGGGAGGGATGGTATGGAAAGTGTCTGAGACCAGCATGATGACATCCAAGAAAGGAAGGGCACTGAAACGTGTACATAAGATATAGACAACTGAGAAAAATACTAGTACGTGCACAATACTGCCGTACCACTAACATCAAACACTGGGTTACAGAAAAACACATAGACAAGTAAGAAGATCAGTTAGGGGTTGATGAACAGGAATATGCCCTAGACCAAGGATAGATTTAGCTGATGATAATCTTACATATGCACTTGTGCTACAAAATTAGCCACACACATTACAGAGGCAACAGAAGGCAGTTGGTGTAACCTTTCAGAGACAATCAAACACATTGAGAGAGAGAATCATCAGGCTTGCTGACTTGGGACTGTAGTCTTAGCGGACACCAAGCTCAATTGGCTCAACATAGTACATAAAAATCTTGTTCCACAACCTACTTTGGTAACTAGTGACTGGGGTCGTAAAAGCTTTCAAGTGGCCATCTAAGATGAAACTATTGGTCTCCTCTCATCTGAAGCAAAGAAGAGGGAAGAAAATCAAAGGCATCTGGAAAGAATTAGTCCAAGGATATGATGGACCCTGAGACCAGAAGAACTAGATGGTGCCTGGCTACCAATGCCAACTGCTCAGAAAGGGATCAAATCTGGAGATACTGGACAAAGTGGGAGAAAAAATGTGGAACAAAATTCAAAAACATAAGACCAGAATTACTGGTTGGGTAGAGTCTGGTGGAACCCCTAAGACTATCGTCCCAGGTTACTCTTTGGGCCTGGAATTGGACTCACTCCCATGGATTGGCTCTCAGCCCAACAGTAGAAAGACCTACACACAGAACACCTAGCCCAGGGCTATGAACCTACCTACTCTAGGGATATACACCTCTTAGAGCAATCAGCCATGGAGCACTAGAGGTGCAGCATTCACATAGAGGGAAAGCTGGACAGATAGGAATGCGTAGTCAAGAAGAGCACAGCGAGTGGGTACTCACAGGGATGGGAAGGGAGGAGAGTTTGTTATGGTCAGGGATGGTAATCGGGGTATGAAATCATATGTACATGAACTGTTGAATGTAAGACAAATTTTGCTCTGTAAATTTGCACCAAGAGCACAATAAAATTAAAAAACAAAACTAAACTAAAAGCAAAGTGTGGTAGTTAAGGTTATGTGTCAACTCGGCTGGGCCTAGTTGAGTGGCTGGGCAGCTGGATGTAGTATTCCCCATGATGAGACTGGTAATCAGCTCCATGGTGGAATCTACTGTGAGCAGCTGAGTGGCTGCCTTAGGGATGTGGTCTGCTCCCAGTATATAAGGAGCAGCTTTAGGAATGGTCTGCAGCTTTTGGACACTTGAATCCTGCATGTAGCAGAGTCGTTATTCAGCAGCCTGCCACGCTGTGTGCCTATCTTGGGATTCTTACTGGACTTCAATGAATGGCCTGCCATGTGGTTTGGTAATATTGGGACTGTGCCTTTTTATTTCTAAACCTTGGAGTTGTCAGCATCAGCAGCCAACAGCTGCCTGAGTTAAGAGAAGCCTCCAGCGTCAGTGGGCCAGAAGCAAGAGGCAGAGTTGAAGCCCAAGGTTGAGGGGCTTTCACCCAGGCCCTAGAACCTGGCACTTTGAACTTGGACTTCTAGCCTCCAAAGTTGTAAGAGAATCAAGTCTTGTTTGTTAAAGCCATCCCATTTTTGGCATTTTCTGTTTAGAGCACCATGAAATAACCAAAACACAAAGACCCAAGAGTGAAGAGCTTTGCTTTCAAATCCAGGCTGAAATGTTTTGGACTATATTCTGTATTGAATGGAGCGTCACCAGAGCTTCTAAGTGGAGGACAAAAAGATCAATTAGAAAATTACTGCAGTGGTTCAGGAGTCAGATCAATACCTGCCCTAGGAAAGGAGCAAAGGACAGGGAGAAGAGGTATATTTAAGGCACATTGTAGAAGTAGAATTAAGAGCTTGACAGCTGACTGGCTGTTGAAGACAGGGAAACGTACAGCAATGAAAATTGCAATGAGGAAGGCATTGGGTAGCAGAGGAGGAGCAGTTTTATGTAGCGGAGAAGTGACATGGAGCAGAGGGGTGTATATGTTATGGTTTTTTGGTATTGGAAATATTTTTTGGAGTGTTGGTATAGTGAAGCCCAGCAGTGACAATGCATGTTTGGAGTTTTGAGGAGGAATCAGGGCTGTTGTTGTTGTTATGTTCCATTGAGTCAGACCCGACTCATAGCGACCCCTCCTTGGGTTTCCAAGGCAGTAGCACTACGGAAGTGGATTGCCCTATCTTCCTTCCGAGGAGTGGCTGGTGGGTTTGAACCGCCAGCCTTCTGGTTAGCAGTCAAGTGCCTTAGCCACTACGCTACCAGAGCTCCCTTGAGCTCAATGATGATGATTATTAACAACTGAAGAATAATTTTTTTTTTTTTTTAGAGAGAAAGGGGATAGCCAATCTTTTATAGCACACTGTTCATATTTAATATAACATTATAACACTGGAGAAACACTTAGAAACAAAAGCAATAGCATTTACTAAACATTATGGTGTTTCCAAAACCAAACCAACCTCACTGCCCTTGAGTTAGTTCTGACTCATAGGGACCACTCCTTGAGTTTCTGAGGTGGTGTCTCTACGGAAGTAGATTGCCAAATCTTCCTTCTGAGGAGTGGCTGGTGGGTTTGAACTGCCAGCCTTTTGGTTAGTAGTCAAATGCATTAGCCACTATGCCACCAGAGGTGTTATAATGGTGTCTAGTGAGGAAAAAATATATATAACATAGGAAACTATAAATGGGGTAAGAAAACACAATAATTCTAGGGAAAGAACTGGGAATCTTAGGGCTTAATTTAAATAATTATTCATTGATTTAAGGACATCTTGTTATTGAGGCATTTGTATCTGTAATGGGTCACTGGAAGCTTATAGAACATACATACATAAAAATATTCTAATCTTAATATTTGTTAAGTGTTAGTCAGAAGAAGCTGCCTCAGTAGGTAATGAACTAAAAAATAATTTTGCCTCCTGCACTTAAAGTCTTCCAAGAATAAATCAGAGCAAGAAGACAAGCATTTCTATTTTTATAATTTAGTTTGAAGATGAATTTCCCAACCATCATAAATGTCCCAGAATGGAATGGGTTTCACTATAAGACCTTAAACTTCCCACCTTAGAAAATGTTCAAGATAAATTGATTGGCCATTTGTTGAGAATGTGTTAAAAGGCATTCTTTCTTTGGGTGGGAAGTTGGCCTAAATGACACCCTAATACTCTGTGAGCTCTTGGTGTTCTTAGCAGGATTAGGAGCTAAAAATTGCATTAGGCATTGTACTATTAGAGGTCTGGTTTGTTCTCTGGCTTCAGGGGCAAACCTGTTGTTGAGTCTCTTAGAACCCAAAGTTGAAAGGACCACAGGAGATTGTCAATAAGCTCGGTGCCTTTCATCTTTCCTCACAATTCCTATTTTCTTACCTTTTAACATTTCCAGTGCCTGGAAGTGGAGATAAGAATGGAAAGGTTTTAATGAGTGTTTTATTTCATTTAAATTTCGAATGGCTGCCTCAAAGAGAAATTTTGCTTTTAAATTACATCTTCAAAGTTTTATTTCTGGCCAACTCTTGGAGTTTAAATGGAAAAATTATCAAAGCCTGTTTATGTTGTAATGGTTGAAGACTTGGTATCAGTATAGAATGCCCTACATTTTTGAATTAACTCTAACACTGACAACTTTGTCTACACATAAGTTGTACACTTCATTACTTAACTTACCTATGTTTTTATTTGAATCTTAATCTATTTTCTGGCTCAGATATGTGCTCGTGGTTATTATTATAAAATTAGTCAAAATAAATATGGCAAAAATAAAAACAGTCTTTGTAAATCTTAAAAACAAAGATAAAGTATAACTAGTTACTGTCTTCTATTACAGTAATTTTTAATAGATTAAAAACAAGATTTTGGTTCTACTATTTGACAGTCTTTTTTTTTTTTTTTTAAATGTATTTATTGTTTATTGCACTGAAATACATGTAACACAAAGCTATCCATTTTAAAGTGTACAATTCTGTGGCACTCAGTACATCCACAATGTTGTCTATTTGACAGTCTTAAAGCCAGTATTAATCCATATTCTAGTCACATAAATAAGAAGCAGATTTGCATCCATTTTTTCAACAATAGGTGGCACTACTGCACAAACATCTCTATTCAACTCATCAGCCATATTAAGAGGTAGGATAGAATAAAAAGATATTAAAGATTCCTGAAGACCAGAAATTCAATGCTGATGAATATAGATACTGGGGAGTCATGTGAGATGAGAATACTTATCGAAGAGCATAAAACCCCCAAAACCAAACCCACTGTCATTGACTCAATTTTGACTCATAGTGACCTCCTAGGGCAGAGTAGAACTGCCCCATAGGGTTCCCAAGGCTGTAAATCTTTAAGCAAAGCCCAAACCAAACCCACTGCCGTTGAGTCCATTCTGACTCACAGTGCTCCTAGAGGACAGAGTCAGGATAGGGTTCCCAAGGCTGTAAATCTTTACAGAAGCAGACTGCCTCATCTTTCTCCCATAGGGCGCCTGGTGGGTGCAGACCCCCGACCTTTTTGTTAACAGCCAAATGCCTTCACCACTGTGACACCAGAACTCCTTATGGATGGGGAAGATGTTTCAGAACATTGATGTAAGGGCCTAAATAGATTAGATGGTCTGAAGTTTTGTTGAAAGAAATTGTATTAAAACCCAGCTCTCTTAGAACACGTCTAACTAAATTTTCAAAATAAATGCTAAAGAACTGAAGACACTGAGGATTGTATCTTCTCCTCCCAATGCAACACTGGCAGAGTTGTTGGTCAAGAGCATGGGGGAAGAAAAAAGGGTAATTTCAGGATTATTACGATAACTGGATGCCCTCGTATCAGAAAGTGTTTTTTTTTTTTTTTTAAAGGTGCTATGTACTTTCTGCCTGTTTCTTCTTAAATAGTACAACAAGGGTGGTGATCCCACAGATTTCTCAGAAAATGTCATCTGTGAAGGAAAAAATAAAAAACCCATGAAGATGAAAAATTAGCTGTAATTATGTGATGCTTGCAATCACTTTATAGTTTTAAATCTGAGAAATTAGCACAAGTATAACCACTTACTTGTGTTAAATTCCAATTAAGGAGGATTGCAATTTGGGTGGTTGTTGCCAACTATGGTCAAACAAAGACTTCTATTTAATGAAAAAAAAAGTTAGATTTAATTATATACCATCACATAAAATGCTAAAGTTAAGTTTTTTTTTTTTTTTCAATTTTAACTAAAATTTTAGTTAAAATAACAGCACAACAATTAGTGGATTAATTTAATACCTCTAGGTCTTCCTTAGGAGCTCTGGTAGCATAGCGTCTAAGGCACTTGACTGCTAACCAGAAGGCTGGCGGTTCAAACCCACCAGCCACTCCTCGAAAGGAAGATGGGATAGTCTACTTCTGTAGTGATTCTGCCTCGGAAGCCCAAGGAGGGGTCGCTATGAGTCGGGGCTGACTCGATGGCACATAACAACAACAACAGTTTTAAGTTGACATATTCTTAGAGTCTTGTTCTAATATCAAACCTTTACAGTGTGATTCAGATATCTCTGGACTTCCATGGCCTCTGGAGTAAAAATATCTTGCTTTGAATATATTCACATCATTTAATTACATTTTGCTAATCAATCATTTCTTCTATTACTTAATTATCCTGTTTGTCTACTGAAGCTAGGAATACATGTAAAATTGTAATTCTATCAAAGATTTGAGATTAGCAATTCCCCTTAGTAATTACAATAAGCTTTGTAATCTACCTTTGACATTCATCAATGATACTTTGGAAGATGACTTTGGAAGAGGACACATTAAAAAATAACTTTAAAAAACACATGCCACCCATATTGTTGTTGTTAGGTGTGTTGAGTTGGTTCCCATTCCATTCCTAGTACAATAGAACAAAACACTGCTCAGTCCTGTGCCATTCTCACAATTATTGCAATGCTTGAGCTCATAGTTGTAGCCATTGAGAGTCTTCCTCTTTTTTGCCGACTCTGTAATTTGCCAAGCGTGATTTCCTTCTCCAGGGACTGGTCCTTCCTGATGTTGTTGTTGTTGTTATGTGCTGTGGAGTGGGACCCGACTCATAGCGACCCCTCCTTGGGTTTCCGCGGCAGTATCACTATGGAAGTAGATTGACCAACCTTCCTTCCGAGGAGTGGCTGGTGGGTTTGAACCTTTAGCCTTCTGGTTAGCAGTCAAGTTCCTTAAGCACTACGCTACCAGCACTCCTAGCCTACATGAAAAGAAATCTCACCATCCTTGCTCTCAAGGAGCATTCTGGCTGTACGTTTTGCCAAGATAGATTTGTTCGTTTTTCTGGCAGTCATAAAGTACATTCCATATCCTTTGTCAACAACATAATTCAAAGGCATCAATTTTTCTTTGATCTTTCTCATTCATTGCCCAACTTTCACATGAAAATACCATGGCTCAGTCAGGCACACTCTAGTTTTGCTTTTAACACTTCAAAGAAGTCTTTTGCAGCCCAGGGCAATACGTTGTTTGAGTTCTTAACTGCTACTTCCATGGGTGTTGATTATGGATATAAGTAAAGTGAAATCCTTGACAACTTCAATGTTTTCTCAGTTAATTATGATATTCCTTATTGGTCCAGTTTGTGAGTATTTTTGTTTTCTTTCTGGTGAGGTATAATCCATACTGAAGGCTGGATCTTCATCAGAAAGTGCTTCAAGTCCTCTTTGTTTTCTGTAAGCAAGTTTGTGTCATCTGCATGTCGCAGATTGCTAATGAAAGGATACAACCCTGATGCACACTTTTCCTGATTTTAAACCACACACTATCCCCTTGTTCTGTTCGCATGAATACCTCTTGGTCTATGTACAAGTTCCTCATGAGCACAATGAAGTGTTCTGGAATTCCCATTCTTTGCGATGTTATCTATAATTTATTATGGTCTACACAGTCAATGGCTTCACACAGTCAATAAAACACAGGTAAATATCTTTCTGGTATTCTTTCTTGTAGCCCCAATCCATCTGGCATCAGCAATGATATCCCTCATTCCATATCCTCTTCTGATCTGGCTGGAAATTTTGGAAGTTTTGTGTTTTTGAATTATCCTTAGCAAAACTTTATTTATATGTGACAGTAACAATATTGTTAGATAATTTTCACATTCTATTGAATCACATTTCTTTGGAATGGGCACAAATGTGGATCTCTTCCAGTTGGTTGGTTGCCAAATAGCTGTCTTCCAAATTTCCTGGCATAGACAAATGAGCACTTCCAGCACTGCATGTATTTGTTGAAACATCTCAACTGGTAATTTTAAATTCCTGAAGCCAAGTTTTTTTTTTTTTTTTTCCTCCAAATTCCTTCAGTGCATCTTGGACTTCTTCCTTCAGTACCATTTGGTTCTTGATCAATGCCACCTCCAGAAATGGTTGAACATTAATCAATTGTTTTTCGTACAGTGACTATGTATTTCTTCCTTCTTCTTTTGATGTTTCCTGTATCATTCTATTTTGCCCGTAGAATCCTTCAGTATTGCAACTTGAGCCTTGAATTTTGTCTCCAGTTCTTTTAACTTGGGAAATGCCAAGTGTGTTCTTCCCTTTTGATTTTCTAGCTCCAGGTCTTTGCACATTTCATTATATCTTACTTTGTCTTCTCAAGCTACCCTTTGTAATCTTCTGTTCAGCTCTTTTACTTCATCATTTCTTCCATTTGCTTTAGCTACTCTTTGTTCAACAACAAGTTTCAGAGTCTCTTGTGACATCCATTTTGGTATTTTCTTCCTTTCCTACCTTTTTAATGACCTTTCATTTTCTTCATGTATGATGTTCTTGATGTCATCCCACAACTCATCTGGTCATTAGTGGTCAATGCATCAAATTTATTCTATGATCTCTAAATTCAGGTGGGATGTGCTCAAGGTCATAATTTGCCTCTCGTGGAGTTGTTTTAACTTTCTTCAGCTTCAATTTGAACTTGCATAGGCGCAATTGATGGTCTGTTCCACAGTTGGCCCCTGGTTTTGTTCTGACTGATGATAGTGAGCTTCTCTATATTTTCTTTCCACAGATCTAGTTGATTTGACTCCCATATATTCCATCTGGTGAGGCCTACATGTGTAGTTGTCATTTACATTGTTGAAAAAAATATTTGCAATGAATAAATCATGCAAAATTCTACCGTGTGATCTCCAGCATCACTTCCATCAACAAGGCCATATTTTCCAACTACTGATCCTTCTTCTTTGTTTCCAACTTTTGCACTCCAATCACAAGTTGTTATCAATGCATCTTGATTGCGTGTTTGATCAATTTGAGACTGCAGAAGTTGTTAAAAGTGTTCAATTTCTTCATCTTTGGTATTAGTGTTTGGCGCATATATTTGAATAATAATAACTAATAATAATTAACTGGCTTTTCTTGTAGGTGAATGGATATTATCCAATAATTGACAGCATTGTAATTCAGGACAGATCTTGAAATTTTCTTTGTGATGATAAATATGATGCCATTCCTCTTCAATTTGTCATTTCCAGCATAGTAGATCATATGACTTTCTGCCAATACCAGTCCATTTCAGCTCACTGTCTTTATGGATTCCATTTCATTTTTGATGACTTCCAATTTTCCTAGATTCATACTTAGTAGATTCCACATTGTGAATAATAATGGACATATTTATAGCTGTTTCTTCATATTTTGAGTCATGTCACATTAGTAAATGAAGGTTACAGAAGCTTTACTCCATCCATGTCATTAAGATCAAGTCTACTTTGAAGAGTCAGCTCTTCTTCAGTTGTATTTTGAGTGCCTTCCAATCTGAGGGGTTCATCTTCTGGCTCTATATCAGCCCATGTTCAGCTACTCTTCATAGGGCTTTCACTGGCAAATTTTGATTGCCAAGTCCTTCTTCCTAGTCTGTCTTAGTCTGGAAGCGCCACTAAAACCTGTCCACCATTCATGACCCTGCTGGTGTGTGCAACATCAGTGGCATAGCTTCCAGCATCACAGCAACATGCAAGCCACCACAGTACAACAAACTGATAGATGAATATATCACCCACATAACTTAGTTTTAAGGAGTTGGTCAACTTCTGTTTCTATGTTAAATCTTCCCAAAGCTTGACTGGGTTTCATAATTATCATCTTCATTTATATATGTATTTCTCTAAGCAGAACATAACATACTTGAAGCAAAATTACTTTCTGGTGAATTTCACTCATAAAGTTTTCCCTCTAGTTTCTGTTAATTTTTCCTTCGCCTTGAATTTCTATTAGTCTGGAATTACACCTCCTAGATCGATTCTGATCCTCTCTAGGATCCTTTCTTGTAGTTTATGTATTTTTTAAGAAAGTCGTGGCTTTCTTCATTCTGCACATTTGCTATTGTTGTTGTGTGCCATCGAGTCTGTCCTGAGTCATAGCAACCCTGGGTGACAGAGTAGAACTGCCCCTTGGGTTTCCTAGGCTGTCATCTTTATTGGAGAAGATTGCGGAGAAGATTTTCTCTCGCAGAGTCATCAGTGGCTTTGAACCTCTGGTTAAAAGCTGAGTGAATTACAGTTTAGCCATCAGGGTTCTTTGTATATCAGATGCCACTATTTGAATTTTGTTTCTCTAGAACTGTATTGAGGAGCTCTAGTAGCATAGTGCCTAAGGCACTTGACTGCTAACCAGAAGGCTCACAGTTCAAACCCACCAGCCACTCCTTGGAAGGAAGATGGGGCAATCTACTTCTGTAGTGATACTGCCTCAGAAACCCAAGGAGGGGTCGCTATGAGTTGGATCCGACTCGACAACACATAACAACAACAACACAACAGAACTGTATTATAATTTCTCACATTTGATGGACCCCTCCTGACCTTCACCCCATTACTTGGGTTTATCATTAGAAAAGTTGCCTGTAGTTATGTTTTAGCAGAGTCTCAGATGGGAGAGAAGATAAATGTGTATGTATATCTATTTCTAGAACTTGAATTAAAAATGTTTTTGTGATTATTTTGGCTAGACTATAAAGATGTTAATTAGAGCAAACCAAAGAAACCAAACTCACTGCCATTGAGTAGATTCTGACTCATAGTGATCCCCATTGCGTTTCTGAGGCTATAAATCTTTACAAAAGTATATTGCCTTACCTTCCTTTCATAGAGCAGCTGGTGGGTTTGAACCGCCCATCTTCTGGTAATCAGTCAAATACCTTAGGCACTATGTCACTAGAGCTCCTTTAAGCATTATGTTGTTGTTTGTTGTTATGTGTCCTGGAGTTGGACATGACTCATAGCAACCCCTTCTTGGGTTTCTGAGGCAGTATCACTACGGAAGTAGATTGCCCAGCCCAGTGACTGGTGGGTTTGAACCGCCAGCCTTCTGGTTAGCAGTCAAGTGCTTTAGGCACTACACTCCCAGAGCTCCTTTGAGCATTATAGGCCTAATTATTTTATAAGCTTGATGTGGTAATTTAAATATGATATCCTTGAACATCCAAATCTGTTTTGTTGTTTTTAGTGACTCTCACTCATGGCAATTTTCTTCTTCTTTTTTTTTTTTTTTTTT
>NW_006921679.1:2870494-2874201 GCF_000298275.1 Orycteropus afer afer
TCTTGCTCAGTAAGTGAAGTTGGAGGAGGTGTGGGTGTAGTTGTGTCTTATGGGGACTGTTGTTGTCTCCCACTCAATTAAACACAAATTACAATTGAATAACCTTCAAAAAATTAAAAGCACATGGACAAAAAACATGCCATGTAATCACACAGGAACAGTAACCAAAAAAAGAAAAAAGGGAAAAAGAAGAACAAAAAACAAGAAAACATGAAATATCTGGGGATAAGGCATTAAGAGAAAAAAGGTAGAGAAGGAGAATAATGAAAGAAAAAAAAGGGAAAATGCAAAAATAAAAATAAGAAACTGGGTTAACCATGAGAAAAAAAGGGGGGGGCGGGGAATTTAAATTAAAAAAGAAAAAAGTTTTAACCAGGAACAGGGAGAAGAAAAAAATACTGAAAACTAGGACCTGGGAGGGGAAAATTAAGAATAATATTAAAAAGGACAAAAATATTATTAATAATAGTTGTTTTAAAACAGACATATACAAGCAAACTAATCACCAGAAAAAGAAAGTGAAAAAAGAATAAAAATAAAGAGAGAAAAAAAAAAATTGGAGGAGGACAGGGTAGGGCACCCAGGCTCTGTCTGAGCACACAGATTGTGATGGAGTTCCTGTGGGCCCAGAAGGTAGGTGGGAGTCGGGGATGGCCGCACCTCCATTCACCAAGCGGGTGTGGGGCATAAGAGGAATGTTGTACCTTTTCAGTCTTGCGGTCCAGAGGGTCTTTGGGGTTGCTGGAAAGCAGAATGTGTTCTTAAGCCCCAGGAATCTGCAAAAGCGCTGTCTCTTTAAATATCCAAAATAGTCAGGCTGCTTTTAGACCTTCAAAATGGCAGCGCCTTCCAGACAGGCAAAACTCAACAGCTTAGCTCGCCTTTCTCTTCACCGTCTCCGTTTATTCCCCAGCCACTGGAGCAGTCCTCCATGCAGTCCGTGGCTATCAATGCTGATTTTAAGTTAATTCTTAGGTCCTACCACCACTCGGGAATCTCCAAGCTGTCTGTGCCTTCAGGATCGCTCAGGTTCGCTGTCAGACCACAGCTCCGTATGTCTCCTTTTTTGGTATTTTCACAAAATTCTTCTGCTACTTGGGGTTTAGTCCACTTCTATATCTTTTGCTAGTTGGTGTTTAGTCCACTTCTATATCCTTCCCGTCAAGACTCCAGGGTCCAGGATTATCTTCTATGTCTGTGTTAATTGGTTTCCCTTTTCTTTGTTGAAGAGGGTCTGTGCAGTCTTTCTGCCTATTCTGCCATCTTGCCCCCAAACAACATTTTTTTCAGTCTTGTAATTTTTGCTTGGGAGCTCATATCTGGTTGATCTTAACATGTGGAAAACCTGGAGACCTAAATTGAAGGCTTATTTCTGTTGAGGGCCAGCAGTTTTGTTGGACACTGTTAAGGTCTCTGGCTAAATCCTGGTGTCTTCAGTTTAACTTCTCTGCCTGTGCTACTGTCTAGGCTCTAGGCTTATATTAACATTTACTCCCATGGTAATGCTGTCTTTTGTCTATGCTGAGAGCTCATTGCTCATAGGTTTTCATTATAAATCAATTAAAACAGGGTAGGCTGCATTGTTTTAAACAGTTCAAAAATTGTCCATGTCCTAAAACAGCAAACCTTGATTTCTCACCCACACAAAGCCTGCTGCCACAGGTCAGGGTACCTGCATCTCCAAGGCATCTGTTCTCCATGCTGTGACTAAGCAATCCATGTTACTTGGCTACTATGGTTCCATTATCTCTGCCTTCATGGCATAAAGGGAAGAGAGTGCACAGATAATTTACCTGAAACCTTTACCAACTCAAGAGCTTGGTCATCCTGCTTATAATGCATTGGCTAGAACTAGTTACTTGATTCCTCCCAGCTGCAAGGGGCCTGGGACGTATGCCCATATGCCCAAAAAGGAAAGGAGAATCACATATTGGTGGACACTAGTCATGCTTGGGAGCTCTGATGGGGTAGTGCCTAAGGCATTTGACTGTTAACTGGAAGGCTGGAGGTTCAAACCCACCAGCCACTCCTGGGAAGGAAGACTGGGCAACCTACTTCTGTAGAGACACCGCTCAGAAACACAAGGAGGGGTCACTATGAGTCAAATTGACTCAATGGCAGTTTTTTTTTTTTCTTCCAGTTATGCCTAACCAACATACCAATATCCATTGAGTTGATTCTGACTCATGGTGACTTCATGTATGTTAGACCTGGTCCATAGGATTGTTAAGACTGTGACCTTTTGAAAGCAGATCACCAGGCCAGTCTTTTGAGGAGCCTCTGGGTGGATCTGAACTGCCAACCTCTCAATTAGTAGCTCAAAGCATAACCATTTGCACTGCCCAGGGACTCATTGTAGTGATACCTACACATCTTAATTCTTGTAAGTCTGGAAAAGAATGCAGTGAAGTTGTATTTTATGATGGATTAATTTATTCCACAGAGGGATGACTTCTCAGACTATCTACCCGGCATTCTGCTGGATCAGAAGTTCATAGGTCATTCTTACGTGCACTAAAATTTGAGAGCCACTAAATGTTATAAAACCTACTTTGTTTTTTAAAAACCCAACTTGGCTAATTTTGCTGAGACATCTGGAATAATAAGGTATAATCTTATTTTATGTGTTCAAGAGTTTGTATTCTTTAAATGGAATGAAAAGGAATACAGTGGATATGAGTTTGAATAGAGGCAGTACAGGATTGTGTATCTAAATTTAAAGTAAGATGTCTGAAAAAAATATGGAGCAAACAGGGAAAGATAAAGGAGCTTTTGAAAAATCTACAGCACACATGCTGTCATTCACCACTGATCTTTTGAAGCTATTTAGCCTTTTCAGATTCCTCTTTGGTAAGTATCAGTAACGGGAAAACTAAAAAAAAAAAAAAAAAACTGCCATTAAATTTATTCCTAAAGCACTTGACTGCTAACCAGAAGGCTGGCGGTTCAAACCTACTAGCCACTCCTCGGAAGGAAGATGGGGCAATCTACTTCCATAGTGATACTGCCTCGGAAACCCAAGGAGGGGTTGCTATGAGTCAGGTCTGACTTGACGGCACATAACAACAACAACAAATAACAAAATCTTTACAGAAGTAGATTGCCCCATCTTCCTTCCATGGAGTGGATGGTGGGTTTCAACTGCCAACCTTCTGGTTAGCAATCAAATGCCTTAAGGACTATGCTACCAGAGGTCCATTGATAATGGAACTCACGTAAAAATATTAATTCTAGAAAGCTTAGGATGTGTTACATTAGTATAATTAGTTCTTTAGCATTCTTATTAAAGTTATTTAATGTTGTTACTCTTTTTATTAACTGTGAGGACCTGGTGGTGCAATGGTAAAGCACTTGGCTGCTAACCAAAAGGTCAGTGGTTCAAATACACCAGCTAGCTGTTCCTAAGGAGAAAAATGTGGCAGTCTGCTTCCATAAAGATTTTTCTTAAAAATTTTTATTGTGATTTGGGTGAAAGTTTGCAGAGCAAATTCATTTTCCATACAGCAGTTCATACACATCTTGTCTCATGACATTGACTGCAACTCCCCACCATGTAACAGCTCTCTTCCCACTTCCTCCCCATAGTTACCTCTTCCCTGTGTCCTTCCCTCCCATGCACTCCCACCCCCAGAGCTGTCTCCCTGTGCAAACACTGCCCTCTGTTCTCCCATGATTGATTTCTCCAAGTATCTACATGATGTAAATGT
>NW_006921679.1:2874301-2875011 GCF_000298275.1 Orycteropus afer afer
TGATTTTGAGTTTTGTTCCACATTGTTCTTCCACTCTATCCAGGATCTCCTGTACTGATGACCCTCCGAGTGGTTGACAGTGATAGCTGGGCACCATGTAGTTCTGATCTGCTTCCATAAAGATTTACAGCCTTGGAAACTCGATGGTGCAGTTCTACTCTGTCCTACAGGGTTGCTATGAGTTAGTATCAACTCAATGGCAATAGATTTTCTTTTAGTTTCTCTTTAACATGGTGTTGTAGGAGCTCTGGGAGCTCTGGTAGCATAGTGCCTAATGCACTTGACTGCTAACCAGATGGCTGGTGGTTCAAACCCACCAGCCACTCCTTGGAAGGAAAGTTGGGCAATCTACTTCCATAGTGATACCACTTCAGAAACCCAAGGAGGGGTCGCTATGAGTCGGATCCGACTTGATGGCACATAACAACAACAACAACAACAACAACATAGGAGCTCTGGTGGTGTAGTGCCTAAGGCAGTTGACTGCTAACCAGAAGGCTGGCAGTTGAAACCCACCAGCCACTCCTCAGAAGGAAGATTGGACAATCTACTCCCATAGTGATACTGCCTTGGATACCCAAGGAGGGGTCGCTATGAGTCAGGTCCGACTCGATGGCAGTGAGTTTGGTTTTTTGGTTTTTGTTTTATAATATGAAAGTTGATACTGATAAGAGCAGTAAGCCCCAGGGATACAGGTGAGGAGAGACAAC
>NW_006921679.1:2878014-2879382 GCF_000298275.1 Orycteropus afer afer
TTCTGCTGTGCATGGGGTCGCTATGAGTTGGAAATGACTCAACAGCACTTAACAACAACAACAACTCAATCGTTTGGTCGGAGTTACAAACCACAGTGAGAAAGGCCATGTAAAAGCAATCCATTGCACTGCAGTGTATAATAAAACATTTCAAGATTAACCAAGTTAAGTTTATATACATTAGGATCTCTGTTTATAAGTCCAATGTGAGTTACAGGGTTCTGAATAATTGCTATGTATGCAGCTGGAAGAAACAACTTAAATAGGGGAGAAATCTATTACGTCACAACACTATTAAGTTAACAAATATAGAATTACTAGTGTTTAAATCTATTTTCAGTATTTTAAAATTATATGTTGTAAGGAAATGCTAAACTCGAAGAAGTTTATTGAGTCTCTAGTTTCTTTGTCTGAACAGCTGCCAGGGGCTAATGATTATAATTAGTATCATTATTGGTAATAATAATAATTAATAGTAAAGTCTATCTTAAAATGTGATGCTTTTAAAAATAATACTGAAGATGACAAAGTATATATAATCATTTCCCTCAATAAAGTTTAAGATTGTGAAACTACATCATAATTATTGTTTCCGACAAAGCACACATTGTATTTTAACTGGGGTTATTTCCTCTAGTGAAGATATCTAAAGAAAATATTTATGAAAAATACACCAAACTTTTTGGAAAAGGGGTACTCTCTTAATATAAAAAGAGAGTACTATCTTTATCTTAATAGAGTAAAAGGTATTATTAATCCAACATTTGTATTTATAATGAGAGAAGGATATATTTGTTCATTGTATGTATCAATACTAATGTTTGAATTCTCTAGAAGTTAATTTTATTTTTTAAATGACTTGTTGATAGTCCTCAAAAAAATTAAAATATTCTTTCCTGTGATAAATTTTGTTATCAGCTCCCTCACTGCCATTGAGTTGATTCCGACTCATAGCCACCCCCATTGGGTTTCTAAGGCTGTAAATCTTCATGGAAGCAGACAGACTGCCTCATCTTTCAACTGTGGAGAGGCTGGTGGCTTCAAACTACCGACCTTTTGGTTAGCAGCCAAATGCCTTAATCACTACACCACCAGAGTTCTGTAAATTTTGGTATAGGATTCTGCAAATTTCCTAAATATTGCCTAACCAAAAAGAAAAAAGCTCATAGTATTTAACTAATAATAAAACCAAAAACCAAACACACTGCCATCGAATCGATTCTGACTCATAGTGACCCCCACTGGGTTCTGAGGCTGAAATTTTTTATTTTTCTCCTTTTATTGTGGTGAAAACATACACAACAAGACATTCACCAACATAACATAACAACTTCTATATTTACAGCTCAGGGACATTGATGACATTTT
>NW_006921679.1:2879607-2889007 GCF_000298275.1 Orycteropus afer afer
CTCGGAAGGAAGGTTGGGCAATCCTACTTCCGTAGTGATACTGCCTCGGAAACCCAAGGAGGGGTCGCTATGAGTCGGGGCCGACTCCACGGCACATAACAACAACATATATATATATACAAAATCTTTAGTATATACATGCATGTGTGTTTGTGTGTGTGTGTGTAAATATATATATTTATTTATTTATCCCCAACCTGTCTAGGAATTTTCCCTCCTCTCCTCTCCCATCCCTGGTAACCAACAAAGAAAGTTTCCTTCCATGTATAAAACTTTCCTTGACTTTCGCAATAGTGGACTAATAAAATATGTGTCCTTCTGTGATTGATTTATTTCACTCAGTATAATGTTCTCCAAGTTCATCCACATAAAGTGATGTTTTGCAGATTCTACATTATTCTTTAGGGTTGCATAGTATTCCATTGAGTGTATGTACCACAGTTTGGTTATCCATTCTAAGGCTGTAAATCTTTATGGAAGTAGATTGTCCTATCTTTCTTCTGTGGAGTGGCTGATGGCTTTGAAATGTTGACTTTCTGGTTAGCAACCAAAATGCTTTATCCACTGTGCCAACATAAATGATTATCACATGCCTGGTGCTGATATAACCCTTAGCATATATGAGCACATTTCACCCTCCCAATTGTGGTGTAAGTTAGTACATTTTATTGCGGAGGAAACTGAGGCACAGAAAGGTTAGGTAGGTTGTCCAGGGATACAGAGTGATGATGGAACCATGAGTCAAACATGAGCTGGCTAATTTCAAAGTTGATGTTGTGCTAGCTCTCATGTGAGAATTCATTAAACTACACACTACCAATAGATTAGAGCCCTGAAGTGGCATCACCAGAGGGGTGCTGGGGGTTCAAACCATACCAGGTGACATTGTGATGGGGTGACATCAAAATGATGGTCTATAAAATTTCTGTGCAGAGTTTCAGCAGAAATTTATTACTTATTAATTAAAATATCCCTGTAGTTCGTTCCAAACTCACTGCTATTGACTCTATTTGACTCAGTGACCCCTCCTTCGGTTTCTGAGGTGGTATTGGGAGTAGATTGCCCAATCTTCCTTCCAAGGAGTGGCTGGTGGGGTTGTACCACCAGCCTTCTGGTTAGCAGTCAAATGCCTTAGGCAACATTTTTTATTTTGTAAAGCCAGCTTACATGTGTCAGTATCTACAAGCTAAAACTCTATGCCAATTTACTTTTTGAACCTTCTAATGTGCTCCAGGCAGAGCTGTCATTATTATCCAATTACAATGATGCTTTGAATCATGTGGTTTCATCTGAGCTGGCTAGAAGCTGTTCTATTGTTTTTGTTGGTGCAGGTTATTTTTTTAGTCACTGATTTTGTCAAATTTTCTGGTATTTTAGCTACAATACTGTGGTCATTAGTATTTATGAACCTGTATCAATACCTTTTTTGAGATTTAAGTAGTAATTAAGGGAAAAGAAGGAGCTCTGGTAGCACAGTGCCTAAGGCACTTGACTGCTAACCAGAAGACTGGTGGTTCAAACCCACCAGCCACTCCTTGGAAGGAAGGTTGGGCAATCCTACTTCTGTAGTGATACTGCCTTGGAAACTCAAGGAGGGGTCTCTATGAATCGGGGCTGACTCGATGGCACAAAACAACAACAACAAACAAGGGAAAAGAAGGAGAAAAATAAAAAAAGGCTTCTGCTCAGTTACTAATATTGTAACTAATGATGTGGTAATTCATTGTAGAAAGATTTTAGAAAATGATTTTGCTGTTAATATTCATATAATCCAGGAAATATTACAATTAAGCAATTTACAACTATATTTATCACATATTATTCTAGGATTAAAATTGATAATAAGCATCACTAAATATCCTGTATGGACTGGTACGGGAGGAGATACATTGGGGGATGACATCAGGAGCTACTGCACCGGCTGACATCAACCCTAGTGATGCCACAGGAGCCCTGATGGTGCAGTGGTTAAGCTCTCAGTTGCTAACTGAATGGTCAGAGATTTGCACCCACCAGCAATTCCATGGGAGATAGATGAGGCAGTCTGCTTCTGTAAAAGTCACAGCCTTGGAAACCCTATGGGGCAGCTCTACCCTGTCCTATAGGGTCGCAACAAACTAGAACAGAATTGACTCAACGGCAATGAGTTTGGTATTTCGTTTATCAATATTTTACTAATTTTTAACCTAACTCCTCAACTAATTCATATTTAGCAGGATAATGGTTGACTTGTGTGCACACAATATAAACAAAAGATACCTTTGATAAATAAAATTAGAGTTAATAAAAATAAAAGGTGAAGTATTTAAAACATCTTTTTCAATTTTTAAATGAATTAGATAACTTTGAGTCTGGAAGAAACTTTTGGAATTATTTATCAGCTCACTTATTTCACGAGTGAAACAAAATAAAATGGACTTAATATCTTCACGTTATGTGGGTTGGATCCAGCAATATAACCCAGGTCTACTGACTCCCAGCTAAGTACTTTCTCATAGATAAAAATTTTAACTTTTTAACACCAATATGTTATAAACTCACTGCCATGGAGTCAGTCCCAACTCATAGCAAACCCTCCCTGGGTTTCTGAGGCAGAATCTCTGCAGAAGTAGATTGTCCAATCTTCCTTCCGAGGAGTGACTCATGGGTTTGAACCGCCAGCCCTCTGGTTAGCAGTCAAATGCCTTAGGTGCTACGCCACCAGAGCTTGCTTTAATAATCTAGCATCCTACAAGGAGCTCTGGTGGCATGGTGGTTAAGGCATTTGGCTGTTCACCAGAAGGTCAGCAGTTCAAACCCACCAGCTGCTCTATGAAAGGAAGATGGAGCGATCTACTTCCGTAAAGATTTACAGCCTCAGAAACCCAGTCGGGGTTGCTATGAGTCAGTATTCCACTAGATTACAGTGAGTTTGATTTGGAGTTAAGCCATACTCTGGCCCCCAGTGGAGGTTACTATGAGACAGAATGGACTGAATGGCATTGAATTTGTTTTTGGTTGGTCTGTATTGGCAGCAGGTTCTCAAACTGACTGACCATTGCCACATCTTCAGCGTGCTGTCATACTCCAGCTTGGGTAGGTGTCTTTCTCTGGTAGTGATCTACCTCACCGTGGCAGCAGTAGCAACCCTGAGATTTGAGGATGTCTGTGGCATAGCAGCAGTGCACCATGGGAAAAGACCCAACTCTGACCCCTGAAGAAGTGAGGAATTACTGATATATGGATTCACTGTTGCCAGTTGTTCTGGGATTATGGGATAGTGGGAAGGGCTTTGATAACAGAAGAATAGGGTGAAGAGAAGGAACCTAATATTGATGAGGTGCCTACTAAGTGCCAGTTAAAAACCGGCTAATGTATTTGGCTGCTAACCAAAACATTGGTGGTTCAAATCCACCCACGTGCACCTCAGAAAGGCCTGGCAATCCACTTCCAAAAAGCAGTCATTGAAAACCCTATGGAGCTGTTCTACTCTGACATACATGGGGTTGCCATGAGTTGGAATCAACTCTACAGCAACTGTTTTTTTCTCAGTGCCAGCACTCTGCTAGGGACTCTGCGTATGTTCCTATTCAATTATAGAATCTAGATACATAGCTCCATTTCACAGAGTGGAAAATTCAATTTCAGAATGCTCAGGGAACTTGACCAAAGTTACCCAGCTTAGATGGGCAGAAGTGGACTTTAAGTCCAAACTGCTGGTTCTGGGCCTCTGCTCTCAGACCCTCAGAATTTGCAGGCCATCACAGGCTGTGTGCCCTGCTCCTACTTCAGGTACCTTCACAGTAGCCAGGTGGCTACAAGATATCCCAGACAGGAGGGTGGCAGGAAGGTAGGTGTTTCTATCTCCTTGTTTCTGTCTTGGCCCACATCTTGGACAGCAGGTGCCTCTGTTGTGGCTTGGTCAGGCCCACCAAGAGCCCAACTTCCCCCCAGTAACCCTTGGGTCTCAAGAACACCATCTCCCCCTTTCGTGTAAGATCGGGCAGCTTCCTACTGTTGCTATCCAGGAGGGTGTCACGGACCTTGTCCATCACTTGTGAACAATTTCTCCACGATGTTAACCCTTCCTCAGAGGACTGTTTTTCTGGCTACATCCTGACCTCTAGGCCAAGTTTATTTAACTCAAAAATTGGTATTCAAACAAACAAACAAAACATCTGATGTAAGTCTAAGACATACCATTTATTACCCGCCCTTTCTTCTCTAAAATTGAGCTAAAATTTTTGCCTTCCCTTCTTCCAATATTGTTTAAAGCTCAAGGAAGATAACGTAGGGGAAGTATTTGTAGTAAAGAAACACGTTTTTCTTGTCCTTTCTGTCACTCAGTCTGCTAACTTCCACAGTGGCACACGGGAGCTTGGGCAAAGCCCTTCTCTTGGGAGTTATAAAAAAAACACTAATGGCTGGGCCCCACCCAAACAAATTCTGATTGAATGGCTTTGGGCATGGTCTGGGCAACAAAGTTTCGTAAGTCTCTAGGTGATTCTACTGTGTAGTTAGTCTACAGTACAGAGTAGAAGTGTCCCATAGGGTTTCCAAGGCTGTCATCTTTCCGGTAGAAGCGAGAATGGCCAGACTTTGTCTCACCTACTTTGGTCATGTTGTCAGAAGGAACCATTCCCTGGAGAAGGATGTCATGCTAGGCAAAGTAGAAGGTCAGTGAAGACGGGCAAGATCCTCAACAAGGTGGATCGACACAGTAGCTGCAATGATGGGCTCAGGTATAGCAAGGATTGTGAGGCTGGTGCATTGTTAGGTGCTGTTGAGTCGTCTCCGACTCATAGCAACCCTGTGCCCTATAGAACGGAATACTGCCTGGTCTCACGCCAGCCTCAATCCTTGCTCTGCTTGAGCCCATCTTTGCAGCCACTGTGTCAATCCATCTTGTTGAGGGCCTTCCCCTTTTTCATTGACCCTCCACTTTACCAAGCATGATATCCTTCTCCAGGGAATGGTCCCTTCTGAAAACATGACCAGAGTAGGTCAGACTAAGTCTGGCCATTGGCGCTTCCAAAGACCATTCTGGCTACCCTTCTTCCAGGACAAATTTGTTTGTCCTTGTGTCAGTCCATGGTATTCTCAGTATTCTTCACCAACACCATGATTCAAAGACATCAATTCACATATACAATGTTCCGTGAAGGGAAAAACCAGTTTCATTACACAGGTACAATTAGTATGGGGCTGTGTTGGTTTCAGTAGGTTCTGGAAGGGGCAGGACCTAAAGAGAGACAATGCTTACCCAGTCCCAGGTCTTGTCTGAAATTCCAGTAGAGGACGCATTACACGTAGAACCGCCGCAGGGAGTTCATGGAGCTACGGTAGCTCACAGGTGGGTCTGTAACAACCCAAGAACTGGAATTTCGGGAGGCAAGACCTCTGATTGCAGAGCAAAGGAAACTATAATGCCCCCGCCTAACAGGACAAGTATTCACTTGAGCAATAGTTAGGGAGGTGAGCTTCTTGAAACATGTGCATATGATTTGTGACACAGACTGAAAAAACGTTTTGGAGAATGCTGGCAATTTTGAAGTAATGTCAGGTCTCTCCACAAGAGGGCGCCTATATTCCTTGTTTTTATTTTCTATCTTGAAGTAATTTATATTTTCAAATGGCTCAGAATAAACAGAAGAGTGACTTATGCTTTGTTGTTATTCCATGTAATTTTGACAGTTCTATTACATCCCCAACAGTTACAACTTTTTTCCTTTTGGGATTTGAATATTAAAGTAACCCAAGCCCATTGCTGTCCAGTCAATAGATTAGGATGCTAGAAAAACATGGACCCATGTCTCTCCCAGCTGTATCTTTCTAATATATGAAATCTATGCTATTTGGATTATCTGTAAAAATCTGCCCTTCATTAGTGCCTGTGAACAAGATCTGTCAGTAAAATAGCCTCTAAAATATGCTTCTGCATATCTGAAAGAGAGTATTTACACAACACTGAAAATAACTGGTTGATTCATCTATGATAGTGAAACAATTGGACGATACATTTTCTTCTTATTCAGATAGTTACAGCATTGTGGAGACATTGCCATTAATAAGTTCAGACATGAGTAACATGACACTCTTTTTCAGATCACACCCAGGAAAAAGAAAGGAGTTGTCTGCCCCAGAGGTGGAGTGTTGTGGTAGGAGTATACATGTACACACACAGCTCACACACACACACTGCAATACACACTGCACACAAACACACAAACGCATCACATACTGCACACACACTGCACACATGCACACTACACATGCAATTATACACACTACACACACCACACACACCATACATACAACATATATACCACATATACCACACATACATACCACAAACATCACACACACCCATGCACACTGCATACACACACCTCATACACACACCACACACACCACACATACCACTCATATATCACATACATCACACATACATGCTTACACACACACACCACACATACAGACCCTGTACACACACTGTGCACACACCTGTTATACACAACACATGCATGCACCACACATATGCACTGCATACACATGTGTGTCACACACACACTACACACACACACCACACACTCATATGCACTACAGACACACACCACACATACCACACATATATCACATACTCCACATATACCACACATACATACCGCAAACATACACACACACCACACATGCATACACATCCTGCATACACATCCTGCACACCCCCCACATACTTCCCCCCAACCCCCCCCACATGCACTGTGCACACCACATACCACACATATACCACACATACCACACAAACACCACACATACATGCCACAAATATACATGCACACCACACACACATACACACCATGCACACACCATACTGCACACACACCACACACATATATACACACTGCAAACACATAGAACACGTATACTATGTATACCCCCCACACAAACACATGTACATATTGCACATACACCACACACACACACCATATACACACACACCACACACACTGCACACACACCACACACACCACATATACCTGCCACAAACATACACACATACGCACATCACATATACACACTGCACACACACCGTGCACACATCTGCACTGCACACACCACATGTGCCACACACATGCTAAATACACCATACACACATTTACACACTACAAACATATACCACACACACATGCACCGAACACAGCACACATACCACACATGGACCGCATATACCACACATACACACACAAACATTCACGCTATAAACAAACACACACCACACACACTGAACACACCACACACACACACACTGCAGACACATACACCA
The DNA here is from genome assembly GCF_000298275.1 of Orycteropus afer afer. Classification (NCBI taxonomy): domain Eukaryota; kingdom Metazoa; phylum Chordata; class Mammalia; order Tubulidentata; family Orycteropodidae; genus Orycteropus; species Orycteropus afer. The sequence continues at coordinate 2,886,911 of NW_006921679.1, forward strand.
CATGCATCACACACACATACCACAAACATGCACACACACAAACCACACACATATGCACATACATACACACAAACCCCTGTAAGTGAAGGGTGAGTGAAGAAATCTGAAAACCAATAAAGGTGCACCTTTCTGAATTTAGTATAAAATGAAGCAGTGATAATGAACTAAGAGTAAAGAAATGCAAGTTAAAGTTTAATGACCTGAGAAAAAAGTCTGGGAAAACCCATCCCTAGGGCTAGAGGCTGTGCTAGGCCGGGTGTATACTATGTTAGCACACAGGGAAAGACAATATTTAGAGCAGACATTTGCAATTTTCTGTTTTTCTAAGAAATAATCGTCTCCCACTCTCCTCAACTACACAACTTTTCACTTCTAAATGAATAAGACATAGAGAGAGGGGACATTTGGGCTAGACTTTACCTTCTATACCATTTTCTGCTGAGGTCATGGATATTAAAACTTCTGAGACTAAAGTCAAAGGTCAGTGCAGGGGATTATTTCACTTCCCCTTGCTGTGAGAATTTCTTTCCTGGCTAGAAGAAGAGTCCAAAACAAGCAAACAAGCAAAAAACAACCTTCGCTGCGACTGTGTTATGCTAAGCATTTTCTCTAGAAGTCTTCTATGCAAATAGAGACTCTCAGCCTTTAAATGACCGTTGTTCATTAAATGCACTGATTGCATTGACATGTCTAGCCGTGAGAAGACATGGGGTCTGGGGTCTGCAGTTGCTTCTGGGGATGTAATCAGCAGGGATCATGAATGACAAGCATACGTGTTAGAGCCTCTGGGTGTTTCCAGGAGGTTCCATGTTTCATCATTATTTAGGAGTAATTGGAGTTGGTGTAATCCATAAACACACACCCAAAACACCACACACCACATGTACACACACACCACATACATGCACACATACCACACAAACACAAACACATACACACACATACATACACACATGGATTATACCTCAATGCAAAAAACACAAAAATCCTTATAGCTGGACCAACAAGCAATATGATAAATGAAGAAAAGATTGGAGTTGTCAAAGATTTCATTTTACTTGGATCCACAATCAATGCCCCTGGAAGAAGCAGTCAGGAAATGAAAGGATATATTGGATTGGGCAAATCCATTGCAAAAGACCTCTTTAAAGTGTTAAGGAGTAAAGGTGTCACTTTGAGGACTCAGGTGTGCCTGACACAAGCTACAGTATTTTCAGTTGCTTCAAATGCATTGGGACGCTGGACAATGAATAAGGAAGACCAAAGAAGACTAGATGCCCTTGAATTATGGTGTTGGTAAACAGTATTAAATGCACCATGGACTGCCAGAAAAACAAACAAATCTGTCTTTGAAGAATTACAGCCAAGATGCTCCTTAGGAGTGAGGATCGTGAGACTTTGTCTTTCATACTTTGGACATGTTATCATGAGGGACCGATTTCTGGAATGGACATCATGCTTCATAAAGTAGAGGGTCAGGGGAAATGAGGAAGATGTTCAATGAGATGCACTGATACAGTGGCTGCAACAACAGTTTCAAACATGGCACAGGACTGGGCAGTGTTTTGTTCTGTTGTACATATGGTCACTATGAGTTGAAATGGACCCTGAGGCACCTGACAACAACTGGAGTTGACAGAGAAGGTCCTGTAATGACATGCTTCTATTCCATAATAGAGGGAGCATGGAAATTAGTGCAGCACCTTCAGTTCTACGTAAGTGAGGAGCAGCTGGAGTTCTCCAGTGTGAGTTCCTCCAGGAAGTTCTAGACAGCTGCCTAAACAGTAGCTGCCGACGTAATGGCGACCATTCGGCCACCTTAGTAAGACCAGCGTGCACTATTCAGGGAGCAACTCACTGAGCAGCAACAGGCCTGTGGCGATGCCCACTCAGTGACTAGTACATTACCTCTGTTGGCTGGAAGTAGCCTTCATGTCTCCTGGAGGTCAAGGAATTCCTGAGAAAGCAAAAGCAGGTAAAATGTGACACCTACTTATTCTCATTTACAAAACCAAAACTGAAACACCAAGTGAAAAAAAAAAAAAAAGTGTACCCCCTCTCTGAACACTAAGCAATATCATGATAAAAAGAGAGAAG
>NW_006921679.1:2889107-2913491 GCF_000298275.1 Orycteropus afer afer
ACTACGGAAGTAGATTGCCCAATCTTCCTTCCAAGGAGTGGCTGGTGGGTTTGAACCACCAGCCTTCTGGTTTTCTGGTTGAAGGTGCTCCATTTTACAATCTGTTGTTAGTTACCACTGACCCCGGCTCATGGACATCCCACGGACAGCAGAACAGAACATTGCCCAGTGTTGCACCATCTTCATGATTGCCAGCATGGTCAAATCTGTTATTGAGGCCACTGTGTGTTACATGTACCTTCCAAGCCCGGGGGCTCATCTTCCAGCGCTATTGAAAAAAAGAAAAGAAAAAAAATCCTAACTCATTGCTACTGAGTTGATTCTGACTCAGAGTGATCCTCGCTGGGTTTCCAAAGCAGTAAATCTTTACAAAAGTAGATTGCCTCATCTTCCTTCCACAGAGTGGCTGGTGGGTTTGAACCACCAACTTTCTGGTTTGCAGGCAGATGCCATAGGCACTGTGCCACCAGAGCTCTAGCACTATAGTGGGCAATCATCTGTTGTGATCCATAGGGTTTTCATTGGCTAATTTCTGGAAGTCGATCACAAGGCCTAGAAAGGCCTAGTTCATCTTAGTGTGGAAGCTCTGCTGAAACTGTCCAGCGGATGCTCCTGGTATTTGAAATACTAGCAGCATCACGGTAACATACATACCACGACAGAACAACCAAGTCAGAGATGAGTGGTTGATTTCACAAGTATAAAAGGAAGAGAGTGGAAGGATGAAAGACAGAAGTTTCTTATGATGAAAAGCCAAGAAGAAGGCTGCTTTCACTCTACTATGAGTCAGAGTTGTTCAGTGCTGCTCAGTATAATTGAACAAGTTTACTACGACAGGTTTTAACACAAGTGCAACAAAACCTGTGCTTCCAGTTCCTGCCGATGAGCATGGCTGTATTTCAAGGCCGGAACATGGACTGCTATAGCCCTTCAGGATGTGGCTTCTTGTTGTTATGTGCCATCAAGTCGACCCCGACTCATAGCGACCCCTCCTTGGGTTTCCGAGGCAGTATCACTAAGGAAGTAGATTACCCAACCTTCCTTCTGAGGAGTGGCTGGTGGGTTTGAACCACCAGCCTTCTGGTTAGCAGTCAAGTGCCTTAGGCACTGTGCTACCAGAGCTTGTGGCTTGGCTTGACCTAATCTATTGAAATGACCAGGCTTCCCAAGCAGGACAGCGCTGGCTTCCCTCAGAAGGACGGCCCAGTTTGTACAGGGCAGGTCAGCTTCTGACAGTGAATGTCTCTAAAAATTTGTCCTGGGTGCCACTTGCCTTATCCAAGTCTCAACCCTGAGAAGAACCACTTCATTTTCAATCTAAATGATTTTACTTATTTCCTTGTTTAATTGAATTTAATACATTAATTGAATTGAATAATTTTGGCTTAAAGTGGTCATATCTTCTGTGTAGAAATATGTCGATGTTAAATGAGTTGCAACATAATTTTTCAAAATATAAAAACCAAAGCTATGGCAACAACATGGCCATTGAACCATTGCAAAGACAAGCTGGTTATTATCACTGTCATGATTTTCTGGAGCAAGCGTGTTCTATTGGCTCAAGTCTAGACATTTGGGCTTGGAAAAAGAAATTAAAAGTGGAAGCTTTTAACTTGTTTTGGTTTCTTTGAATTTGTATGTATCTGTTATCTGTTGACTTATCATCACTGAAAAGTGAAGATGGGAGAGAAATCACAAGTACATTTCATGGGCAAAGTGTTCTAAAGAGCTCTTGCCATCATTTTTAGGGTTAAGTATTTCAGCCATAGCATGCAGTCACAGACACTGCTCGTAAAATATAATTTCATTGGCAGATGATCCCTTATTTAGTCCAAATGAGGAGCCAGTGCTCAACTCAGTTCACAAATGACCAATTGAAATTACATTATTTGTGCACAAAAATAATTGCAGGTGCAAGAAGGGAGGGGACATTTTAAGAAACTGACCTTCAAAAGATGATGTACTGAGCAATGATGCCCAGTTAAGTTGGGTCCTGTAATATGAGTTCTCAACATGGGCTTGAGTCATTTCATGACTTGTGGCTTGAAAGAAGAGGAAGCACAAGGAGCAGTATCAGGCCTTACCTTATTTAAAATAAGTGCTTATTGTTGGTTTTATTTGACTTGTTTTCACAGCAGAACTGAGGCGAAAGCAAGCAATTCACATAGCACCTATTTCTGGTTTGAAATATGAGTTGTGGTTTCCCACTCATTAAACCTTTGCTATATTTTAAGACACTTTGGCTAAGAGTTGATAAAGTGCTTGCAAAGTACTGGTTGTTGGGAAAGTTCTAAAATTCCTGGAGGAACCCAGTTTTCGTTGTTACCCTGCAAATAGAAAAGGAGTTTGCCTGATACTGTAGTGATTTCCCTCAGTGATTCCTAAATCCAAAGTAGATCAAGACATGAAATCACTCTTTTTCAATGTGATCTTTGTGGGTTAAGAAGTAAATTCTTGCTTTGAAACCTCAAGAGAATCCCATTTCTTTGGAGAAATAGAAAAAAGAAACCTGATGAACTTGCTAAGCATCCTTATCTCACATTGATTCACTCCACAGGACGGACCTGGATGGACAATTCAGTGGCACCAATGGAAGGTCATGGCTTTAGGGGCAGTCCTGGGTCCACAGACATCCTCAAGCCCAGGAGTAGAGTGGCGACCCCTCCCAACCATCAGGCAGTGAGGACAATGTGCCAATTACAGGGGCAAACAAGCAGCCAGCAATTTCTATTCACCCACAAGGAGACATGAAAAATAGAGTTGCACACATTTTTAAATTGAGTGCATTTTTGCTGCTCAATAAATGTACATTAATAATAATAATAATTACATTTTTATTGGGCACTGAGCATTTATGAGCAAGTTTGGTGGTCTCTTTGGGCCTCTGCCAAGGTCTAATGGAGCCTTCACGGTTGTTCAGAATTCTTCTGTAGGCTTTTTTTCTTCTTTCTGCATAATCTAAGTTAACAACAGTACACCTACCTAGAATATAGGGAAAGTGAAGGTGGGAGCCTCTGTTTTATCTGAGAGTTGATCTATCACAGCTTTTCCAACCCACGGACGTTTTTGTTGATATCACAATGCTCTATGGCAAAAGTTGAACGGAAGACAGTCCTTCACAAAGGAAAAGAAAAATATTGGCAGTAACCTCTTATTCAAAAATTTGTATCTGATCCATGTCTCCATATTCTTTGATCTTTAGTGCTCAACATTATGTTTATGTGCCAATAACGGTGAAATCAGGACTTGGCACAAACATATCACATTGCTTTTTACTTATTGATTTAACAATGGAATAATATCTTTATTAATTAATTTATTTACATTGTGATTTGGGTGAAAGTTTATATAGCAACTTGGTTTTCTAGTCAATAATTCATACACATTTTGATTGGGGACATTGATTACAATCCCCATAATGTAGCTGCACTCTTCCCACTTCCTGTCCATGTTTACCATTTCCGTTTGTCTCTGGCAAATGCTGTCCTTTTGATCTTGTATGGTTGATTGTTCTAAGGAATGTGTACCTTCCTGGTATTATAGGTGCGTCTACTATTTGGTTGAAAGTTGGGCCACGAGGGTGAATTTGGTTCTAGGACTGTTCTGGTTCCCTAGTGCTGCTCTGACAAGAATATACCACATATGGGATGGCCTTAACAAACAGGAGTTTATTCTCTTACAGTTTGAAGGCTTTAAGTCCAAGTTCAAAGTGCTAGGCTCTAGGGGCTGTGTGAAAGCCCCTCAGTCTTGGGCTTCAGCTCTACCTCCAGCTCCCAGCCCTCTGAAGCTAGAGGCTTTTCTTCACTCAGACAGCTGCTGGCTGCTGAGGCTGCCAAGCCTAAGGTTGACAAGTAAAAAGGCACAGTCCCACTATGACCAAATCACAAGGCAGGCCATTAATTCAAGTCCATTGTAAGTCCCGTCGGCAGAGCATGGCAGGCTGCTGAACAATGACATAACTACATAAGCTAGAGACCATTCCCAAGGCTTCTCCTTATATACAGGAAGCAGACCACATCCCAAAGGCAGCTAGCTACTCAGCTGCTGGTGGTAGATCTCACCATGGAGTTGATTGTGAGTCTCATCATGGGGAATAACTGCCACCAGCTGCCCAGCCACTCAACCAGGCCCAGCCAAGTTGACACACAAATATAACCACCACAAGGACCGAAGGGTGTCTAAGGGCCATAGTCTCAGGGGTTCCACCAGTCTCTGTCAGAACAGTAAGCATGGTCTTTTTGTTGTTGTTTGGTTTTTGTGATTTTGAGTTTTATTCCACATTTTTCTCCCACTTTATCTAGGATCTCTTATAGTGATCCTTTCAGAGTGGTAAGAAGTAGTAGCTGGGCACCATCTAGTTCTTCTGTTCTCAGGGTTGCAGAGGCTGAGGTTCACATGGTCCATTAGTCCTTTGGACTAATTGTTTCCATGCAGCTTTGATTTTCTTCATTCTTCTTTGCTCCAGACGGGTAGAAACCAATAATTGCACCTGAGATGGCCACTCACAAGCTTTTAAGACCCCAGTCACTCACTACTCACCAAAGAAGGATATAGGACATTGTCTTTATGAAGTATATCATGTCATTTGAACTTGTTGCCCCCTGAGACTATAGTCCTGAGCCCCTAGGCCCAGTGACTCCATCCCTCAAAGTGTTTAGTTATGGTTCAGAAGTTTTCCTAACTTTGCCCTCTGTAGTTTTACTGTCTTCATGGATATATTTGGAGCACATATAAATATATATAAAGATATATCCTCTCCCAAACCTATGTATGTTCTAAGTGTAGACCCATTGGGCTTTCCCCTCCTGTTCAGCATGCGTGTCTGTCATCGACTCACAGATCGTTGTTATTACTGTCATTGGTGGATTGTGTATGTGATAGTATTAACCTTTGTTGCCTTTAACTCTTGTGCTCCTTCCAGTTTCTTCCTTTGCCTTGATCATTTTCTATTGTCCTCCTCCTTATTGCATATTGCCTTTCCCTTCACCCTACCCTTTATTTAGTGATTTACCCTACCTTACCTTCATACCCTTTGTGTTAGACTGGGTTCTCTAGAGAAACAAAAACCAGCAAAGCTTATATATATATATATATATATATATATATTTATATACAGAGAGAGAAATTAATCTTAGGAAAATGGCTCACAAACGTATAGAAGCCGGCAAGTCCAAATCCCTGGAGGAAATGTCGGGCTGGAGGCAGCCTTAGCTTCCGCAACCACAGGGGGCTGAGAAACTCAAGGCTGACAGGCAGCACACTGGCTGTTGACTCCAATGAAAGACGAATCCAAGATCTCCAGGCCAAACGGTGGGCTGCTCACTCACAGAAGGTTGTAGTCAGCACACCAGGATCCAATACACCAAAGAATGTCTCTCTTCCCAGGATGTCTCCGGGTATCCTGGAAGTAGGCCACACCCCTAGGGAAACTCCCCTTGGGCAGATTGGCCACTTAGAACACAGTCATCCGATCCCATCATGGGAGCAACCACACAGAACTGGGGTCCAGCCAAGTTGACCCACAACTCCAACTATCACACCCTTGTAACCTTCAAAGATTATTTCTTTCTGTGCACAAACTTTTCCTTGACTTTTTATAGTCATGGTCACACACAATATTTGTCCTTTTATAATTGAGTAATTGCATTCAGCATAATGTCCTCTAGGTTCATACGTGTTAAAAGGTATTTCACAGATTCATCATCATTATTTAACTTTGTGTAGTATTCCATAGTGTGTACGTACCATAGTTTGTTTATCCATTCATCTGTTGATGGACACTAAACTTGTTTCCATCGTTTTGCTGTTGTGAATAATACTGCAATGTATATAGATGTGCACATATCTGTTGGTATTATGGATCTTATTTCTGTAGGATATATCCCTAGTGGTGGGATTGCTGGATCATGTGGTATTGTTATTTCCAACTTTTTAAGAAAGTGCCATACTGTTTTCCACAGTGTTTGCATCATTTTACAGTCCCACCAGCAGTGTATGAGGGTTCCAGTCTTTCCACACTCTTGTCAGCATTTGTTGTTTTCTGAACTTCGTTATCTATACTGAGGTGAGATGATAACTCATTGTTGTTTTGATTTGCAGAGTTCTGGTAGCGTAGCGCCTAAGGCACTTGGCTGCTAACCAGAGGCTGGCGGTTCAAACCCACCAGTCACTCCTCGGAAGGAAGGTTGGGCAATCTACTTCCATAGTGATACTGCCTCAGAAACCCAACAGGGGGTGTCACTATTAGGTCTGATTCAATGGCACATAACAACAACAATAACAACAATGGCTAATGACTGTGAGTATTCATGTGTTTGTTGGCCACCTGAATGTCTTCCTTGGTGAAATGTCTATCCATGTCCACTGCCCATTTTTAAATTTGATTGTTTGTCTTTTTGTTGTTGAAATATTGATGCTTTCTATAAATTTTAGAGATTAGCCCCTTGGCTGATGTTGCCAAATTTTTCCCCAATTTGTAGTTTTTCTTTTTACTCTTTTGGTGAAGTCTTTTGATGCATATAAATACTTAATTTTTAAGAGGATCGTATTGCTTTTTAGAAATCAGAAATGGAATATGATTGAAGACAAAGTTAACATCATGGTAAATGCATATAAAATGCCTTGAGTGAATGAGAAAATTTTGGAAGTGTTTTATAGAACTTGAAAATTTATCTCTTTGTATTCAAGCAGATGGTTGTAAATTATAACGAACCATCATAATCAACCCAATCCTTATTAGGTGGGGAGAGTTTGTTTTTTTTCACTCAGGTGAGGAAAATGAAAATTATCAGATCTGGAACATAGAAGGGTGAGATGGAAATATGCATTTAGTCTGTCAACAGATACTTATTGGGCACCTGCCAGTCCCAGTCCCCTTCTAGGCACTTGGATGTATTAGTGAAGAAAACAAAGACCCTAACCCTGTAGAGCTCATACTTCAATGGTATTGGGAAACATATCTTACTGAATTGAAAATGTGGAGGAAACTCAATGTGGTTGTTAAGGTTATGTGTTAACTTGGCTGGGCCTGGTTCTCAGTGGCTGGGCAGCTAGATGTAATTATTCCCTATGATGAGACCAGTAATCAACTCCACGGTGGAATCTACTGTGAGCAGCTGAGTAGCTTCCTTAGGGATATGGTCTGTTTCCGACATATAAGAAGAAGCTTTGAGAAAGGTCTCAAGCTTTTTGGCATGCTTGGACCCTGCATTTAGCTGAGTCTTCATTCAGCAGCCTCCCATGCTGGCCTTGCCAATCTTGGGACTGTTTCTGGACTTGAACTAGTGGCATGCTGTGTTGTTTGATAATCTTGGGACTGTGCCATTTCACTTGTTGAGTTTGGGTTTGTCAGCCTCAGCAGTCAGCAGCTGCCTGAGTTAAGAGAAGCCTCCAGCTTCAGTGGAAGCAAGAGGCAGAGCTGAAGCCCAAGGTGGAGGGGCCTTCACCCAACCACTAGAGCTGGCACTTTGTACTTGGACTTTTAGCCTCCTAAACTGTAAGAGAATAAATCCGTGTTTGTTAAAGCCATCCACCCATGTATGCCTGTTAGAGTGGCACAAGAGAATCAAAACACTCAAAAATAAATTTAAGCTTGGAAGGTGAGGAAAATGAAAATGGAAATAAGGAAACCAGTGCTACTTAGTGTAGGAAGGCACAGTTGAAATAAGACCTATCTCTGGGAGGACTGGACCCACTGCCACTGAGTATAGTACAAAAAGAACCAAGCAAGCTGTGATGAAAGAAATGTAAATTCAAAGACGTGGAAGAATGGCAATGAGAACTAGAATGAAATCGCAATGGAAGAAAAAGAATTAGTCATCCCTTGGAAGTTGGTGGTGGACTAGAGGTCATCCACAATTTACTTTCATCAAGCTGATTCTGACTCATAGTAACCAAATAGGACAGAGTTGAACTGCCCTATAGTTTCCAAGGCTGTAATCTTTATGAGAGCAGACAGCCACATCCTTTTCCTGTGGATGGGCTGGTGGGTTCAAACTGCCAACCTTTCAGTTAGCAAATGAATGATTTAAACATTATGCTACCAGGGCTCCTTAGATGATCATCAAATATATTTTATCTTACCTCCAAAACTTGACACAGCTGTAAACTATTTAGCATATGTAAATAAAAAATCATTGTCTTAGAGAGATGAACAGAGTACAGCACACACAGTTTTGCATAGAGAAAAATATATTTTATGTCTAATTTGTAGATGGATTATTGGGTTTACACAGAGGGAACATTTTTCATCCACTTGAAGTAAAGTGATAACCTCATGTGAGGCTGGTTCAGAATGTACACCACACCACTCCTACATATGTGTACACACATATACAATGTGTGTATGTGTATTGTTGTTGTTGTTGTGTGCAGTCGAGTCAGACCTGACTCATAGCGACCCCTCCTTGGGTTTCCGAAGCAGTATCACTATGGAAGTAGATTGCCCCATCTTCCTTCCGAGGAGTGGCTGGTGGGTTTGAACCTCCAGCCTTCTGGTTAGCAGTCAAGTGCCTTAGGCACTATGCTATCAGAGCTCCCTATGTGTGTATAATATATATACATATATTTATTTTGTTTTTTTGAAAGACTGACAGTAAACATATCTCCTGAAGGAGAAATGTTTGAGATGTTCTTGTGATTTCATCCCTTGAATGTCAGGTAGGTACTAAGAAAGCAGTTAGGTTAGTTGGGTGTCATGATTAGTAAAGATTTAAGCACAGGTTAAGTTTAGGGTCTGCTGAAGCCTTCATACCTACCTCTGGTTCCCCACTGCACTTTGTTTCTATTTCAAGAAAGGTGCATAACACACAGTGTTATGGTAAGTTCCTTGAGGGCAAGGACCATATCTTATGTAGCTTTGAATTCTTAGCACCTAGCACAGGACTGTGAACATGGTAGGAGCTCAACGTATGTTTAATGGACTGAATTGAATAGTATAAACAGGCAAAGAACACTTCTTCAGGGAGAAGGCAATACTAAGAACTTTGCTAAAGGAATGGTCACTTTTACCACATATGGAAAGCAAATGAAGTGGTACACCCTAAAGTCTCAGACATTCCTTTAGGTAGGACACAGAATTACACAACTCCAAGGGGCATCTTTCACATTCCTTGGGGTAACTACTTCCTGCAGTTGTGTGAAGATAGGCACTACCTTCAAGATAGAACTGTATCCATGTTTAAAGGGCCTTGATGTTCATATGGCATTGTCTGTATGAGTGAAAAACTGTTGACAATCAAGGTAGGATTTGTAGGATTGGGGGAAGACTGATTAACAACCTGCAGTATGCAGATGACACAACCTTGCTTACTGAAAATGAAGATGACTTGAAGCACATATTGATTAAGATCAAAGACTACAGTCTTCAGTATGGATTATACCTCAACATAGAGAAAACAAAAATCCTCACATCTGGACCAATAAGCAACATCACAATAAATAGAGAAAAGATTGAAGTTGTCAAAGATTTCATATTACTTGAATCCACAATCAACACCCATGGAAGCAGCAGTTGAGAAATCAGACATTGTATCACACTGTGCAAATCTGCTACAAAAGACCTCTTTTAAAATGTTGAGCAATGATGTCACTTTGAAGACTAAGGTGTGCCTATCCCAAGCCATGGCATTTTCAATGACCTCATATGCATGTGAAAGCTGGACAATGAATAAGGAAGACTGAAGAAGAATTGATCCCTTTGAACTGTGGTGTTGGCAAAGAGTACTGAAAATACCATGGATTGCCAGAAGCACGAATAAATCTGTCCTTGAAGAAGTGCAACTGGAATGCTCCTTACAAGTGAGAATGACCAGACTTTGTCCCACCTATTTGGTCATGTTGTCAGAAGGGATCAGTCCCAGGAGAAAGATATCATGCTTGGTTAAGCAGAGTGTCAATGAAGAAGGGGAAGATCCTCAATGAGATGTATTGGCACAGTGGCTGCAATGATGGGCTCAAGGATAGCAACAATTGTGAGGATAGTGCAGGACTGGGCAGTGTTTTGTTTTGTTGTACATAGGGTTGCTATGGGCTGGAGCTGACTGAATGGCACCTAACAACAAAAATGACAACAACAATAACAACAATGACTAATGATCACAAGCATTTCTTCATGTATCTTTTTAGCCAGCTGAATGTTTTTGTTGAAGTGTCTGTTCATGTCCTCGCCCATTTTTTTAATTGGATAGTCTGTTTGTCATTGCAATTATCTTAGTTCTCTAGTGTTGCTATAACAGAAATACCACTAGTGGATGGCTTTAAGAGATAGACATTTATTCTCTCATCATTTAGGAAGTATCGGAAGGCTTTCTTTCTCTGTGTTTCTTGGTCCTAGGAGGGTCCCAGCATAGGGTTCCTGGGTCCAAAGGACATGCTCCACTGCCAGGTCTTCTTGGTGGTAGTCCCCTCTGTGCTCACTTCTCTCTCCTTTTTAATCTTTGTAAAATAAAACGTGTTGCAGGCCACACCCCAGGGCTTTGTTGGGATTACAGGTGTTGCTCCCACCCTAATCCTTTTACAACTGATTGGCTTATCACATAGGATCACATCACGGGGGATGATTACATATTTGCCACATTACATCATTACATGACTGCCAAACTACTGAACTGAATGACCCAGCCCAGTTGACACATATTTTGTGGGGACAAAATTCAATCCATGACAGAGATTTTGAAATCTGTAAATTTGAGAGATTAGACCCTTGTCTGATACCCCCAGTTTGTGGGTTCTCTTTTTACTCTTTGGTGAAGTCTTTTGGTGTACCTAAGTGTTTGATTTTTAGGAGGACCTAGTCATCAATTTTGTCTTCTGCCATGTGTGCATTTTTTGTTATGTAGATAGTATATTCATGCATATATCAGTGCTCCTAAGTATTCCCTTACTTTTTCTTTGATGATCTTTATAGTTTAGGTTTTATACTTAGGTCACTGATCCAACTTTAGTAAATTTTTGTATATGGTGAGAGACATGGATCTTGTTTTACTTTTCTGTAAATGGACATCCAATTTTGCCAGCACCATTTGTTAAAGAGACTATCTCTTTCCTTTTAATGGATTTTGGCCCTTTGTCAAACTATCCATAGGAATAGATTTACTTTTGGGTTCTCATTTCTGTTCCACTGGTCTATGTATTTGCCATTGTACCACCACAAGACTGTTGTGACTACCATGGCTGTATAATAGGTTTAGGGCTCAATGAGTGTGAAGCCTCCTAGTTGGTTCTTCTTTATTATTATTATTTTTTATTGTGCTTTGGATGCAAATTTACAAAGCAATTTATTCTATCTGGACATTGTCTTGATTTCCTCTCCATTTGGAAGTTCTTTAACTACATACATCATTTATTCCCTTTTACAAATGGGCATTTCTAGTGCTCTATTTTTAGTCTTGTAGGTTTATTTTATTTTTGATACTTCTATATCTGGGTTTATTTCCAGGTGATGTTGTCATATATCTTAATTGTAGGTTATCATCTGCCATGGTTGGTCCTCTGTCTAAAGGACTCCCTTTAGCATCTCTTGTAAGTTTGGTGTGTGTTTTACAAATTCCCTTAATTTCTGTTTATCTGGAGATGTCTTAATTTCACCTTGTATTTGATAGATATATAATTCTTGGTTGACAATTTTTTTTTTCTTTCAGGGTTTTATATATGTCACACCATTGCCTTCTGGCTTGCACAGTTTCTGCCAAGAAATCAGAGCTTAGTCTTATTGGTTCTCCTTTGTAGGTAACTTTTCATTTTCCCTGAGCTACTTTCAGGATTCTTTGTCTTTGGTTTTGAAAAGTTTGATTATGATATATTTTGATGATTTTCTTTTGGGGTCTATGCTATTTTGGATTTCTTAAGCTTCTTGAATGCATATCTTCTCATCTTTCATGATATTAGGAATGTCTTCTTCCAACAAACCTTCAGCAATTTTCTCAGTTTTTTTTTTCTTTGTCTCTTCCAGTTGTGGAATTTCAATCATACATCAATTATTCTTCTTGATGGTGTCTTACATAATTCTTAGGCTCTCTTCATTTATTTTTTTCCTGATTTTTCCTCTACCAGATTAATATTAAGGGATTTGTCTTCAATTTCACTAATTCTGTCTTCATTGCTTTAATTCTACTTCTTTACCCTTCAAATGCATTATCTATTTCTGAAACCTTAGTGTTAATCTTCTGGATTTCTATTTGTTGTTTTTGTATGGTTTATAATTTTCCATTTATTTTGTCAGTTTTTTCCTTGTATTGTTCTGCTGGATTCTTCCAGAGTTTTGTCTGTGTTTTCCTTGATATTTATCTCAATCCATTTGAAATACCTAAAATTCCTTATCAGGTAGTTCCAATACCATTTTTTTCTGCAGGAAGGTTTTATGGATTTGTATTTTGGTCATTTATTTGAGCTACCCTTCTTGTTTCTTTGTGTGAACTGAGGTTGTCTGTTGTCTTGTCTCAGTGACCTTGTGGTATTGTATTTGTGTTTAATTGATGATTGTATTGTGTTTTTCCCAGGTCTTTTTTTATTTTTATTTTAAATATATTTGGGCAATGGGGCAGCCATGCTACTCTGGTTGCTAGTTTGGGAGTACTGAGGTACTCAGCACTTATCTCTGTGTGAATTTGGTAGTGGGTGGAAATGTGAGTGTGAATCTCTTTTCACTGGTTGTGTTGGACAGCTGAGGGCAGATTGGGTGGATGTTGGTTGCCATCTGTTATTGATCCGGTGGTGCTAGAGTGGGTGGTGGCATTCACTCAGTAGACAGGGTGGGGGGTATGATTGAATAGTGTCCCTGACTCCTGATTTCTGGGGAAAAGAAGAAAAAAAAAAAAAGTATGAGTCGGGGCTGACTCGACGGCACATAACAACAACAACAACAAGGGCAGGGGAGGGAAGAAGAGGTAGAGAGAAAAAAAAAAAAGAAAACATAAAAACAAGGGGTGGGGGGAACGGAGAGACCTAAGAACAAAGAGAAAGAAAAAAAGAAGAAAACATCATAGTACTTGTGAAACCACTAGATGCCAAACACAGCAGCAGTGGGAATGCAGCATAGCATCCACTCAATGAGAGCGTGCACTGCAATCAGTGGAGGGGAAGAGGTGGCTGCTATTGCATGTGGAGGTGGTGCAGTGAAGTTTGAGAACCACTGGGTTAAGAAGAAAACTAGGTTAAGAGAATATGAGTCAATCAGCAAAAGTCACTTCAGGGAAACAAACACAATTCAAAGGCAGTATCCTATCACAATGCCTCTCCAGGGGTGATTTCCATGATCACCACTCAGAGCCACTTGAGGTACATATTAAAAATGCAGCTGCCTGGGCTCCACACAGACATAGTGAATTGGAATCACTATGGGTTGATTTCAAGAATGTACATTGTTAACAAGGACCTAGGTGATTTCCAGGTAAAGTTCTACAGACTGTGCTTCAGTAGCAGCACCTTTCTTGCAACCAGGTACAAGGAGGTATTCACTATGGAAGAAGAATCCTTTGATAAATTATTGAATTAAGCCTAAGAAAAACCCAAACCAGTTGCTGTTCAGTTGATTCTGACTCATGGCAGCACCATGTGTTACCAAGAAGAACTGCTTCATAGGGTTTTAAAACAATTACTTCAGCCACCTTCCCAATTAAACAACAACAACAAAAAACCCAAAGCATTGTGACCCCAGGTGTGTCATAGTAGAACTGTGCTCCCTAGGATTTTCAACAGCTGATTTTTCAAAGGTAGATTTCCAGGCCTTTCTTCCAAGGCACCTTTGGGTGGATGTGAACAGTCAAACTTTTGGTAGCTGAGCACTTAACTGTTTGCACCACCCAGGGATCCTACCTTCCAAATAGAGGTAATGTATTTATTTCAGTAATAGGATTCACAAAACTCATGAAAAAGTTTCCAATTATGTCTATTAGACCAAAACCCAAACCCAAACTCACTGCCATTGAGTTGATACTGACTCATAACAACCCCCATTGGGTTCCGAGGCAGTAAATCTTTACCTAAGTAGGTTGTCCTGTTTTCCTTCCGCAGAGCCACTGGTGGGTTTGAACCGCCAACCTTCTGGTTAGCAGTCAAATGCCTTAAGCGCTATGCCACCAGAGCTCCTTGATTATGTTGATTAGTGTAACTATAATAATACTGCAGCTTCAGAGATTTTTCTATGTGGTACCTTTTATCTAAGGATCTTCGTGAATTTTACAGGAATTCTTCTCATGGTGGTTCTGTCATAGTTTGAAAAACAATATTGTCTTCATTTTTCCGGTACAAAAGGATTCATAATTAAAATCCTCACCCTAAACTAAGAATCATCCAAACTAAACAAACCCATTGCTATCCAGTCAATTCCAACTCATTGTGACCCCCAATGGGTTTCCAAAACTATAAATCTTTACAGAAGCAGACTGCCTCATCTTTCGTCCTCAGAGAAGCTGGTGGGTTTGAACCACGGACCTTTGGTTAGCAGCCAAACGCTTTAACCACTGCACCACCAGAGCTCCTTGGAACTAAGAACCAGTACTTCTTTATTTGGACTTTTTTAGAGTTTAGACACACCACATGGAATAATAAGAATTTTTTTTGTCATTAATATGAGATGATTAAATTCTAATGAGGTGGCATTCAGATGATCAAATATTGTTAACAGATATAAATATGTAACTGGATTCTGAAAGGCAGGCTCCAGACATTGGTCCAGTTAAGATCAGTACTCTGTACTTTTACTTCTTTGTGATAACTTCAGAAATGCCTTTCGTAAGACTTCTCATGAGCTAAAATTATATTTTAGAGGTAGAGAAAAATAGCTGTGAAAACACTGTTTCTGAAATTGTAGGCCTTTTTAAAGTCATAATTTGTATGGCCAATCACCTCTTTTGCTTTTCTTTGGGTATGTCTAAAATAAGTCATGTCAAAAGTTTAAGTAAAATTCTAGATCACCATTCTCACCAGAAGTGGAGGGCAATCAGATGAGTCACTCTGAGATGGGCCCCAAGCATTGTATTTTCTATGTGGTCCAAAAGGGATTCTGATGTCCAGCTAGGAGTGAGACCCACTCTTGTGGTTTCTTTGATTGGAAGACACTTTCCAGATTGTAAACCAGTCTCTCAGACTTTAAAAAAAAGTAGAAACAGCAAAACATGATTTTACCAATATAGGTTTGTGCTTTCCACTTATCTTAGTGGTCAACATCAAAATCCTAGTTTAATATTTAAAGCTAATTAGGACATTTAAGGAGCTCTGGTGGTGCAGTGCCTAAGGCACTTGACCGCTAATGAAGGTTAGTGGTTCAAACCCACCAGCCACTCTGTGAAAGAAAGATGAGGCAATCTACTTCTGTAAAGATTTACCACCTCGGAAACCCAGTGGGGGTCGCTATGAGTCAGAATCCACTGGATGGCAGTAGGTTTTTGTTTGTTTGGTGTTTGTTTTTTTTTTTCTTTCTTTTTTTTTAAATTTGGTATTTCGCAGCATTGCTGGCTCCTACCTCTAGATGCCAGTAGCACTCCCAACATCCCCTCCAAAAACTCTCACTGCCATGGAGTCATAGTGACCCCTCCTAGCTGTGACAATTGAACATATCTCGAGACACTGCCAAATGTCCTCTGGGGGACAACAGCACTGGTCTAGATACATATGGCATGAATAAGGCCAGTTATGTAAATTAGTAGGGGATCATAACCTAAAATACATTTAAATATGAGATTGCCCAATGAAAATAAAGTTTAAAAAAAGAACAACAATCAGGAAAAAATTGGAGCCTACAATGTGGGAATCATGGCTACTTTCCACATTTGACATTGTGGTCAATTAGGGAGCAAATTTTACTTTTCTGATACCACAGGAGCCCTGGTGGTGCAGTGGTTAAGTGCTCAGCTGCCAACCAAAAGGTCAGCAGTTCGAACCTACCAGCTGCTCCAGGGGAACAGTCTGCTTACAAAAGATTTATAGCCTTAGAAATCCTATAGGCAGTTCTACTCTGTCCTATGGTGTGGCTATGGGTTGTAATTGACTTGATGGCAATGGGTTTTGGTTTCTAATACTTTTCTCCTATGGTATTCACTCTGGTTAAAGTTTGTCTAGAATAAGACTACTGTCCTACCTTCTTAAATCATTCTCCAGTGAGAGAATTGTTAAAGCTCTGTGATGATGATATTGTTTTTGTTTCAATGATGCTTCAACTAAGTATAAAGTGCCCTATGAACCAAGTACTGTGTCTAGTAGGCCTTGGGAAGGAAGAGAAGGCTTTAGCAGAGAGCATTATTTACCGAGTGGACTGCTTCTGATGGCGACTCAAGTGAACTTGGGTTGGTGTAAACAGTTAATGTTCTTGGCTGCTAACTGGAAGGTTGGAAGTTCAAGTCCACTTGGAAGCACCTTGGAAGAAAGACCTGGTGATCTTCTTCTGTAAAATCAGCCATTGAAAACGCTGTGGAACATAGTTCTACTCTGACATACAAGGGTCTGCCATGAGTTGGAGTTGACTCAATGGCAACTGGAAGTGAGCTGAGCTACTGGTGGCTTTAAATAAACTAGGAAGTTATAGAAAAATAAAGAGAAATGTTGAGTGACCATTGACGGTCAGTCTTGTGTGTCAACTTGGTCAAACACTAGTCTAGCTGTTTCTGAGAAGGTATTCTGTAGATGTGTTGAACATCTATAATCAGTTGGCTTTAAGTAGAGGAGATTAACCTTGATAATTTGAATGGGCTTGATCCAATGAGAGAAAGGCTTAAGAGCAGGATTGAAGCCTCCCTGAGGAGGAAGAAATTCTGTCTGTGATCTGTAGCTTTAGCTTCTGCCTCAGAGCTTCTGGCCCAAGGGCCCTAGAGATTGCAGATTTGGCTATCCAGCCACACAATCCCATAAACCAATTCCTTGCGATCTCTCTCTCTCTCTCCTACTCTCTTTGTTTCTCTCTCTGTCTCTCCAGAACCAGTAGGTTCTGTCTCTGGTGGAATCCTGATTGATGCAGTGACCCTTTCCAGGAGGAAAACTAAGACCATTGTTATTAACATGGGATACAATGAGGATGTTGTGTTGTTGTTATGTGCCATTGAGTTGGATCTGACTCATAGCGACCCCTCCTTGGGCTTCCAAGGCAGTGTCACTACGAAAGTAGATTGCTCCATCTTCCTTCCAAGGAGTGGCTTGTGGGTTTCAACTGCCAGCCTTCTGGTTAGCAGTCAAGTGCCTTAGGCACTATGCTACCAGAGCTCCCACAATGAGGATAGGGCTCTATTATATTTATTTTGTTTCCTCCTAAAGTCCAGTACACAGCTTTTAACAAATGATGAGTTGAATGAATTCATTATCAACAATCATTGCAAACAATTCTGGAGTATATAAGACAATATTTTGAATGCTTCTGTTAGGAACTATGTAGACTTTGCTTGCTGCACCAACTTGCAGGACCAAACTGTTGAGCCAAAGTCAAAGTCCAGGGTCACCAAGGAAGAAATAACTTACACATAGACATTGGAAGAAAAAACACTTTACCCATAGAGGGAAAAGACAGAGCAAGGTCAACTTTAGTAGTAGGCACCCATCTTCCATGGCTAGCAGTCAACCCCCCCCCAAAAAAAAAGTAATGCAGGGCTGATGTTCTGTGTGTACCCCTCTTATGCCAGGTGAGGGACCCTGTTCCCTTGCTACTGGGAACAGATATAGAAATGAGGTTGGCCAGGTGCTGTATGGTGCCCATACATGAACAGAACAGAGAAAGTTACTGTGTACCCAGAACAGGATAAGGAAAATAAATGGGGGGGGGGCAGAGAGAGAGAGAGAGAGAGAGGCTCAATTCCCAGTTTCCATTATCAAGGCTCAAGGCTTCTGACTGAACAATCCAATTCAATGCTCCATTAGAAGGCTGTGTGATAGATTGGGCTCCCATTTTCCCAACAAACTAAGTAATTTATTATGAAAAGCATCTTTACTTAGCTTTCAAAATTCAAAATATATTTTTCATTGTGTTGTTGTTGTTGTTATTAGGTGCCATCTACTTGGCTTTGGCTCATAACAACCCCACATCCAAAAGAACAATGTTGCCTGGTTCTGTGCCAACCGCCAGTCCTTGCCATGCTTGAGCCCTTCAATACAGCCACTATGTCAATCCATCTAATTGATGATCTTCTCCGTTTTTGCTGATCCTCTACTTTACCCACCATGATATCTTTCTCCCTTCTAACAACATGACCAAAGGAAGTGAAACAAAGTCTGCCTATTCTTGCTTCCAAGGAGAATACCAGCTGCACTTCATCCAGGACAGATTTGTTCACTCTTCTGGCAGTCCATGGTATTTTTAGTGTCCTTTGCCAATACCACAATATCACAACTCTTCTTCAGTCTTCCTCATTCATTGTTCAGCTTTCACATGCATAGGAAGCAATTTAAAACACCATGGCTTGGGTTAGGCGCACCACAGTCTTCAAAATGACATCTTTGCTTCTTAACATTTTAAAGAGATCTTTTGCAGCAGATTTTCCCAGTTGTGATATGATGTCTGATTTCTTGACTGCTGCTTCCATGGGTATTGATTGTGGATTCAAGTAAAATGAAATCCCTGACAACTTCAATCTTTTTTTCATTTATCATGATATTGCTTATTGGTTCAGTTGTGAGGACTTTTGTTTTCTTTATGTTGAGGTGTAGTCTATACTCCTCCTCCTCCTGCTACTAAGTAATATAATCATATTATTGAAAATCTAGAAAACTGAGGGCAAAATCACCAATAAGTTCATGACTCCAATGTAACCGCTGCCTGCATTTTGCTTAATTTCCTTCAGGGTTCCTCCCACCCTACCCTATCTCACCCCACCCCACACATATGTTTTTTGTACAGTGGTAACCATAATGCATTTAAATCTTTTAACCTGTCTTCCCCTTGTTGTTTAGTCTTCACAAACATCATGTTCTCTATTTTATTTCCTTCTGAAAAAAGCTTTACTATCTAGATAACTTTAATTGATATTCATTAATAAGAATGACCATTGAGTGAGTCATTTTAAGGTACTAGGTACTGTGCTACTGTCTCTGTGGCATAATTGGTTACTGCATTCAGCTGTTAACTGAAAAGCTGGTGGTTTGAACCCACCCAGGGACATGGCAGTTGGCTGTTATTTTAGGAGCTCTGGTGATGCAGTGCCTAAGGCACTTGACTGCTAACCAGAAGGCTGGCAGTTCAAACCCACCAGCCACTCCTCAGAAAGAAGGTTGGGCAATCTACTTGGGTAGTGATACTGCCTCGGAAACCCAAGGAGGGGTCGCTATGAGTGAGGTCTCACTCGAAGGCACATAACAACAACAACAACAACAAGGGATTGTGCTATACATTTTCCATCACCTACCTTATTTCATCCTCAAAACAAGTATGTGGTGAGTGTGATTATTATCCCCATTGTCTAGAGGTTGCTGTCCAGATGGAGCACTTCTGAGGAGGATGCTGTTTCCATTCTGCTAAACTGTCTCATTTAGCTCATTTTACATTATCTTTTCTTTTATGGATAAAGAGGGATACAAATAGTGGGAAAGCATTCCTTCTTATCTTGTTCTGTGGAAGAGAGTATGCACAAAGACTCAACATCTGACTGCATATTTTACCATATTCTACCAGTATTTGGCTAAAACTCAGCATGCCTTTTTTCTTTTAGGTGCATAAACTCACTGCCACCAAGTAGATCGTGACTCATAGCGACCCCTCCTTGGGTTTCTGAGGCAGTATCTCTACTGAAGTAGATTGCCCAGTTTTCCTTCTGAGAAGTGGCTGCTGAGTTTGAACTGCCAGCCTTCTGGTTAGTAGTCAAATGCCTTAGGCACCATGCCACCAGAGCTCCCTTTAGGTGCATGACTATTGACTATTGATATTTTACTTCAGTTCATTTTTTTTCCCCCAAATTTAGTTCCTATTCCAATAATTTTTACTGAGGAAAAATCCATACAATTCTTAGGCTGGGAGTTCACTCAAAAAAAAAAAAAAAAACAAACCTCACTGCTATTGAGTCAGTTCCAATTCATAGTGACCCCCATTGGGTTTCCGGGGCTGTAAGTCTTTATAGAAGTAGATCACCCCATTTTCCTTCTGCAGAGTGGCTGGTGGGTTTGAACTGCTGACCTTCTGGTTAATAACAAAATGCCTTATCCACTATGCCACCACAGCCCCTTTGGGTTAGTCAGTGGTAATGAATCCATTCAAAATCCACAAAATAAGTAGTTGAGGCTGTCAGAAAAGTGCCACATAGTAATCCAGCTCAACTGGAAAGGTAGCTAAGTGATGCAGATGATTTGTACTCGATTGTAACCTGACAGTTGGCAGTTCAAAGCCATCCAGCGGTACTGCAGAAGGAAAAGCCTGGTGATCAGCTTTCATTACGATTTCAATTAAGAAAACCCTATGGAACAGTTCTTCTTTGTAACACATGGGGTCAACATGAGTCATACTTGACGGCAACTAACAAAAACAATGACAAAGTGAATTCTACAAATTCAATGATCATTCAATAAATGTTCAAAGATTGATAATGGGCACTGTCAGTTCAATCTCCTCTTAGTTTTTCAGATGTGGAGTCACTCTACAGAATTCTTTCCATATTTGGGTGTGCTTAAAAAATACTAAGAAACTTTTATTATCCTCTCACTATGTGTTCATCTCATTGAAGTAAACAATGCCACACTAAAGTCAACAATCCCAAACATGGTAGGTCAACTAAAATATGTACCTGATAAATTATAGCAACATGAAGAAGGAAGCAAAACCACTGTTGGCATGTTGAAACACAATTTCATTCCTTTGCCCTCAAGTTGCTCCTGCATGTTGCAAATCAAAGTGCCACACGAATGTGAACTGTCTGTGGTTTTTATGGAAGTATTTTCCTACTTTTCTTTAAAATCAAGCTATTCAATTATTCTTGAGAAAATATATACAACTTGATATTAACTTGTATGGCTTCTAGTCGAGTCAGTTCATGAAAAGTTCATCCTCTCCTCTCCCCACTGATTTTTTTAAAAAATTGATTGTTTGATTCCAACTCATAGTGACCTCTATCAGATTTCCAAGGTGGTAGATCATTCCAGAAGTATATAATTGATTATTTGAACACATGGACTTTCTGGATCTCCTTCAGAGGATACCACATAACTATTGATGACCACTGTGTCAAGACTAGCTCAACTGAGTAATCTAAGCTATCTTGCCACAGTGAAAGGGTTTTTGTTGAATTGCAAAAGCTGTCTAGAAGAAGGTACATAAATATGTTGCATATTCCACTCCCTTGAAAGGCCAACATGGGAAAGCTACCTAAAGTGATAACCAAAAACCAAACCAAACTCACTGCCATTGAGTCAAATCTGACTCATAGAGACCCCTGTTGGGTTTCTGAGGTGGTTAATCTTCATGGAAGTAGATTGCCCACAGTTCCTGCCACGGAGCAGCTGGTGGGTTTGAACCACCAACCTTCTGCCTTAGGCACTGTGCCACCAGAGTTCCTTATCTAGAGTAGTAAGGTTAAATGTATCACCCCAGTCCCATAATATTGAGGACCCAGGACAGTTTTCTAGAGGTGAGTCTATATACTAGCATAATTCATAGCATTAATGTGCTAAGAGGTTCATATGGGGTATAATTTTGCTGCAATATACCAGTTACTGTCGAGTCAACTCTGACTCATGGTGACCCCAAGTTGGTGTAGGACTGTGCTCCATACAGTTTTCAATGGCTAAGTTTTTGGAAGTAGATCGCCAGTGCTGCTATATAGCCTTAGAAAATTTTTCAACACTGTTTTTGATTTTGTGTTTTCTTTAGTCAGCAACTGTTTTGGTTCTTTAGTGCGGCTACAACAGAAATACCATAAATGTATGGTTTTAACAAACAGGGATTTATTCTCTTACAGTTTAGGAGGCTAGAAGTCCATGTTCAAAGTGCCAGCTCTAGGGGCTGGGTGAAGGCTTAACCTTGGGCTTCAGCTCTGCCTCTTGGTCCTAGCCCACTGGAACTGGAGGCTTCTCTTAACTCAGGCAGCTGCTGGCTGCTGAAGCTGACAAACCCAAGGTCAGCAAGTAAAATGGTACACTCCCAAGATTATCAAGCAACATGGCTGGCCACTAGTTCAAGTCCACAAACAGTCCCAAGATTAGCAGGCAACATGGCAGGCCATTGACGATATGGCCAAATACAGGATCCAGATATGCCAAGAAGCTCAGACCATTCTCAAAACTTCTTCCAATATCCTGAAAGCAGGCCACTCAGTTACTCACAGTAGAGTCCACCATGGAGTTGATTACCAGTTTCATCATGGGGAATCACTACATCCAGCTGCCCAGCCACTCAAACCAGGCCTAGCCAAGTTGATCTACAATCTTAACTACCACAGCCACCCAGTGGAAAATGCTGTTTGAGATGAATGTTTCATAAATGTTGCCAACTCATCTTTACCAAGGCCTAGAAGATGACTCATTGTTGTTGTTAGGTGCCACCGAGTCAGCTCCAGCTCATAGCGACCCTACGTTCAACAGAACAAAACACTGCCCGGTCCTGTGCCAGCCTCACAATCCTTGCTATACCTGAACCCGTGGTTGCAGCCAGTGTCAATCCATCTCATTGAGGGCCTTCCCCTTCTTCGCTGACTCCCCACTTTATCAAACATGATATCCTCCTCCAGGGAAAGGTTCCTTCTGACAACATGACCAAAGTAGGTGAGACAGAGTGTGGCTATTCTCACTTCCAAGGAACATTCCAGCTGCACTTCTTCCAGGACAGATTTGGTTGTTCTTTTAGAAGTCCATGGTACTTTCAGTATTCTTTGCTAACACCACAACTCAAAAGCATCAACTCTTCTTCAGTCTTTCTTGTTCATTGTCCAGCTCTCACAATCATATGAGGCTACTGAAAATACCATGGCTTGGGTTAGACACACCTTAGTCTTATGGATACATCTTTGCTCTTCAGTACTTTAAAGAGGTCTTTTGCAGCAGATTTTCCCAATGCAATATGTTGTCTGATGCCTTGACTGCTGTTTCCATTGATGTTGATTGTGGAACCACGTAATATGAATCTTTAAAAACTTCAATCTTTTCTCCATTTATTGTGATGCTGCTTATTGGTTCAGTTATGAGGATTTTCATTTTCTTTACATTGAGATGTAATCCATATTGCAGATTGAAATCTTTAATCTTCACCAGTAAGTGCTTCAAGTCATCCTCACTTTCAGCAAGCAAGGTTGTGTCATCTGCATATCACAGGTTGTTAATGAGTTTCTCCAATACTGATGCCACATTCTTCTTCATGTAATCCAGCTTCTTGGATTATTTGCTCAGCATACAGATCAAATAAGTATGACAACAGGATATAACTTTGACATGATTCCTTCCTGATTTTATCCCCTTTTTCTGTTCAAGCAACAGCTTCCTGGTCTATGTACAAGTTCCTCATGGGTACAATCAAGTGTTCTGGAATTCCCATTCTTCTCAATGTTATCCATAATTTGTTATGATCCATACAATCAAATGCTTTTGCATAGTCAATAAAACACAAGTAAACATATTTCTGGTATTCTTTGTTTTCAGCCAAGATCCATCTGACATCAGCAATGATATCCCTCATTCCACATCCTCTTTTGAATCCAGCTTGCATTTCTGGAAGTTCTTTGTCAATATCCTGCTACAATCATTTTTTAATTATCTTCTGCAAGATTTTAATTGTGTGCGATATTAATGATATTGTTTGATAATTTCCACATTCTGTGGGATCTTTTTTCTTTGGAATGGGTACAAATATAGATCTGCTCCAGTCAGTTGGCCAGGGAGCTGTCTTCCAAATTTCTTGGCATAGCTGAGTGCCTCCAGTGCAGCTTCCATTTGTTGAAACATCTCAATGGGTATTCCATCGATTCCTGAAGCCTTGTTCTTCACCAATTCCTTCAGTGCAGCTTTGACTTCTTCCTTCAGTACCTTTGGTTCTTGATCATATGCCACCTCTTGAAATGGATGAACATCGACCAATTCTTTTTGGTACTGTGACTGTGTATTCCTTCCATCTTCTTTTGATGTTTTCTGCTGCTGTTGTTGTTGTTGTTGTTATGTACTGTCGAGTGGGACCTGACTCATAGCAACCCTTCCTTGGGCTTCCAAGGCAGTATCACTATGGAAGTAGATTGCCCAACCTTCCTTCTGAGGAGTTCCTGGTAGGTTTGAACCACCAGCCTTCTGGTTAGCAGTCAAGTGCCTTAGGTACTACACTACCAGAACTCCCAATGTTTCCTGGATTGTTCAATATTTTGCCCATAGAATCTTTCAACATTGTAACTCAAGGCTTACATTTTTTCTTCAATTCTTTCAGCTTGAGAAATTCCAAGTGTGTTCTTCCCTTTTGGTTTTCTAACTCCAGGTCTTTGCACATTTCATTATAATAATTGACTGTCT
>NW_006921679.1:2913621-2916963 GCF_000298275.1 Orycteropus afer afer
TTTCATGGATGTCATCCCCAAATTCCTCTGTTTTCAGTCACTGGTGTTCAATGCATCAAATCTATTCTTTAGGTGGTCTCTAAATTCAGGAGGGATATATTCAAGGTCATATTTTGGCTCTTGTGGACTTGTTTTAATTGTCTTCAACTTCAAGTTGAACTTGCATGTGAGCAGTTGATGTCTGCCCCACTGTCAGCTCCTGGCCTTGTTTTGGCTTCTCCATCGCCTCTTTCCACTGATGTAGTCAATCTGATTCCTGTGTACTCCATCTGGCAAAGGCCACATGTATAGTCATCATTTATGTTGTTGAATAAAAGTATTTGCAATGATTAAGTCATTGGTCTTGCAAAATTCTATCATGCAATCTCCAGCATTATTTCTATCACCAATGTCATACTTCCCAACTACCAGTGATTTGTCTTTCTAACTTTTGCATTGCAATCACCAATGATAATCAACACATATTGATAATATGTTCAGTCAATTTCAGACTTCAGAATTTGGTAATAATCTTTAATTTCCTGATTTTTGGCTTTGGTGGTTGGTGTGTAAAGTTGAATAATAGTAGTATTAACTGGTCTTCCTTTTAGGCACATGGATATTATCCTATCACTGACAGCATTGTACTTCAAAATAGATCTTGAAACATTCTTTGTGATGATGAATACGATGCTATTCCTCTTCAATTTTTCATTCCTGGCATAGTAGATCATATGGTTGCCTGATTCAAAATGGCCAAAATCCATCCATCTCAGCTCACTAATGCTTAGGATATTGACCTTTATGTGTTTCATTTCATTTTTGACAACTTTCAATTTTCCTAGATTCATACTTCGTACATTCCATGTTCCTATTATTAGTGGATATTTGCAGCTGTTTCTTCCTATTTTGAGTCATGTCACATCAGCAAATAGAGGTCCCCAAAACTTTACTCCATCCACATCATTAAGGTCGGCTCTACTCTGAAGAGGCAGCTCTTCCCCAGTCATATTTTGAGTGCCTTTCAACTTGAGGGGTTCATCTTCTGGTACTATATCAGACAATGTTTCAGGGCTATTCATAAAATTGTTCAGTCACATATCACAAGCACATATTATGAAGCATAATAGTGCTTCACTGCTATTCATAAGGTTTTCTGGCCAATTCTGGGCCCTTCCTTCTTCCTAGTCTGTGTTAGTCTGGAAGCTCTGCTGAAACCTGCCCACTATGGGTGACCCTGCTGGTATTTGACATACCAGTGGGATAGCCACACACAAGCCACCACAGTGCAACAAAATGACAGATTAGTGGTGTGGTGACTCATTAGGAACTTTAAATCTCAATTTGAGTCTGTTTGCATCCATGCAGTTTTGTAAATTAAGAGTAAATGATAGTCAACTTTAAAGATCATGTTGTCTAGCCTGGTGAATCACCCTCTGTTTGTTTGTTTATTTCATTGTGATTTTGGTGAAGGTTTACAGAGCAAATTCACTTTCCACACAGCAGTCCACACACACCTTGTCTCATGACATTAACTATAATTTACCCCAATGCAACAGCTCCCCTCTCACTTCCTGCCATTAATTACCTCTTCCCAGTGTCCATCACTCCATGCACTCCTGCTCCCTGAACTCTCTCCCTGTGCATAAACAGCCCTTCTTTCTCCCATGATTGTTTTCTCCAAGGAGTGCATTTATCTCAGGTACATGTTCAACTCATATGCCTGTCTTTTGTTAGGCTGGAAGCCACAGGTGTGGGTTCAATTCCAGCCATGAAGAGCAGCTAGGGACCATAGTCTCAGTTGTTCCACCAGGTTCTATCAGACCAGCAAACCTGGTCCAACTTTTTTTTATTTTCCCAAATGATTTTGAGTTTTATTCCACATTGTTCTCCCTCTCTATCCAGGATCTCCTACATAGATCCCCCTTCAAATGGTTGACAGTGGTAGCTGGGCACCATCTAGTTCTGGTCTTATAGTCATATAGACTGAGGATCGCATGGTTTACCAGTCATGAGGAATAATTATTTCCATGAATCTTTGGTTTTCTTCATTCTTCTCTGCTCTGGATGAGTAGAGACCCATCGTTGCATCTAGATGGCTGCTTACAAGCTTTTAAAATCCCAGTCGCTACTCGCCAAAGTAGGAGGTGGAGTAATGTTTTGTGTAGTATGTTAGGCCAATTGAGCTCAATGTCCCCTGCAGCTATGGTCCTGAGCCCACAGGTTCAACTACTCAGTCCCTCTGGGTAGCTGGCTGTGACCAAGAAGTGACTACAACCTTGTCCCTTGTCAGCTGTACTATGTTGTTGTTGTTGTTATTTGCCATCAAGTTGGCCCCAACTCATACTATACACCTGGGAATTCTTACAGAACATACAAGTACACTTGTAGAACCATTGTCTGCCAACCCTATACATGGTTTTGGGTATACTTCCTTTGCATAGACATACTTAATAGTTCAGCCTGTCCACCCATCTATCCACCTGTATACCCATGTTTGCCTTCACTGACAATGCAGTACTGTATGTGCAAAAGAGTTCATCTTTGTTGTCTGTACCTCCCATGTACCTCTCTATGTCTTCCTCTTCCTCGATGCCACCATGTTGATCACTCACATTTGGTCCATTGCTTCTCTTCACCCAAATCAATACTTATCTCTACCTATCTAACAGTGTTCCCTACCATACCCTCCCACCTCTGGTAACCAACAAAGAAAATTTTCTTTCATATATAAGCGTTTCCTTGACTTTTACAATAACGGACAAGTACAGTATTTGTCCTTCTGTGATTGACTTACTTCACTCAGCATAATGTCCTTCAAATTCATCCACATTATGTGGTGTTTTGCAGATTCTAGGGTATTCTTTAGGGTTGCATAGTATTGCATTGTCATAGTTTGGTTACCCATTCCTCAGCTGATGGACACCTAGGTTGTTTCCAACTTTTTGCTATTGTAAATAGTCCTGTGATGAACATGGGTGTGCATATGTCTTTTCTTGTAATGGCTCTCACTTCTTTAGGATATATACCTAGTAATGGGATGGCTGGGTCAAATGGTGTTTCTATTTCCAACTTTTTAAGGAATCGCCATACTGCTTTCCACAGTGGTAGTACCATTTTACAGTCTCAACAGCAGTGTATGAGAGTCCCAATCTCTCCACATCCTCACCAGCATTTGTTATTTTGTGTCTTGTTGAACTTTGCTGCTAGTGCTGAGGCAAAATGGTATCTCATTGTTGTTTTGATTTACATCTCTCTAATGGCTAATGATCATGAGCATTTCTTCATATGTTTGTTGGCCGCCAGAATGTCCTCTTTGGTGAAGTGTCTATTCATGTCTTCTGCCCATTTTTAAATTGTATT
>NW_006921679.1:2920593-2922330 GCF_000298275.1 Orycteropus afer afer
TGATATTATCCTTTTTATTTCAGTTGGTTCTGTTGTGATGTCACCGGTTCCATTTGTTATTCATGTTATTTCTATTCTGTCCCACTTTTCCTTTGTTAAATTTGCCAGTGGTTTGTCAATTTTATTAATTTTTTCAAAAAACTAGCTTCTGGTATGTTGATTTTTTCTATTGTCTTTCTATTTTCTGTTTCATTGATTTCTGCTCGAATCTTGATTATTTCCTTTCTTCAGGTGACTGTTGGCTTTTCTTGCTGTTCTTTTTCTAATTGTTGGAGATGTTGGTTTAAAATATTGATTTTTGGCTCTTTCTTCTTTTTTGATGTGTGTATTTATTGCTATAAATTGGTCTCTGATCATTGCTTTTGCTGTGTCCCAAAGATATTGGTATGCTGTGTTTTCATTCTCATTTGATTCAAGGCATTTTTCTTTCTTTCTTTTTATTTTAATTGTGATTTGGGTGAATATTTACAGAGCAAATATACTTTCCATACAGCAGTTCACACACACCTTGTCTCATGACATTGACTACAATTTACCCCAATGCAACAGCTCCCATGGCACTTCCTCCCATAAGTTACCTCTTCCCTTTGTCCATCCCTCCATGCACTCCTGCCCCCTGAGCTGTCTCCCAGTGTATAAACAGCCCTTCTTTCTCCCATGATTGTTCTCTCCAAGGAGTGTATCTACCTCAGGCAAATGTTCGATTCATATGTCTGTCTTTTGTTTGGCTGGAAGCCACAGGTGTGGGCTCAATTCCAGACATGAAGGGCAGCTAGGGACCATGGTCTCAGTGGTTCCACCAGGCTCTATCAGACCAGCAAACTTGGTTCCCTGATTCAAGGAATTTTTCAATTTCACTTTTTATTTCTTCTCTTACCCAGTCTTTCTTAAGGAGAATGTTGTTCAGTTTCCATGTGTTTACTCTTTTTCTGTTGACCTTCCTATTGTTGATATCTAATTTGATAGCATTGTGCTTTGAGAAGATGCTTTGCAGTATTTCAATGGTTTTAAATTTATTAAGGCTTGTTTTACAGCCTAACATATGGTCTATCATAGAAAATGTTCCATGTGCAGTGGAAAAGAATGTATATTGTACTGTTATTGGGTGAAGTGCTCTGTAGATGTCTATAAGGTCAAGTTGGTGGATTGTATTGTTTAGCTCTTCTACATCTTTGCTGAGTTTCTTTCTAGTTGTTCTATCTTTCATTGAAAGTGGTGTATTAAAGTCTCCCACTATGACTATGGAGTCATCTATTTGACTTTTTAACTCTTTTAAAGTCTGATTTATGTAATTTGGGGCTCTTTCATTGGGTCCATAGATATTTATTATGGTTATATCTTCTTGTTCAATTGATCCTTTAATCATTATATAATGTTCTTCCTTGTGTCATATGATGGTTTTTGTCTTAAAGTAAATTTGATCAGAAATTAATATTCCCACACCTACTCTTTTACGGCTGTCATTAGCTTGATATATCTTTTTACAACCTTTGATTTTTAGTCTATTTTCATCTTTGTCTCTAAGGTGTGACTCTTTTAGACAGCATATTGATGGGTTTTGTTTTCTTATCCAAGCTGCAACCCTCCATTTCTTGAGTGGTGCATTTAATCCATTAACATTCAGTGTAATTATCAACAAATATGAATTGGTTTCTGTCATTTTGTTATGTGTTTTTTCATGGCGTCCCTCGTTTCTTTGTTCCATATTATTTTCTGTGCTGAGCTCATTATGTTTAT
>NW_006921679.1:2923083-2925855 GCF_000298275.1 Orycteropus afer afer
TGACATGTAGGTTATTCCTTTTGATGGTATCCCACATGATTCTTAGACTTTCTTCATTTTGTTTTGATTTTTTTTTCTGATTGATACCTTTCCAAAGAGGTTTTCAGGTATTTGTCTTCAATCTCATTAATTCTGTCTTCCATTGCATCAATTCTACTCCTTTGCTCTTCCAATGTGTTATCTATTATTTCTGATAATTTAGTATTAATCTTCTGGATTTTTATCTGTAGAATTTGAATCATTTCTAATTTTTCATTTATTTTATCCATTTATTCTTGTATTTTCTTCCAAAATTCTTCTAGGGATTTTTCTGTGTTTTCCTTGTTTTGTCTCTCAATCCTTTGAAGATACCTAAATCTAATTCTTTAGAACTCCTTATCAGTGAGTTCCAATGCTGTTTCTCCCTCAGGGATGTGTTCTGGGTCTGTATCCTGCTCCCTTGTTTCTACCACTCTATCTTGCTTCTTTGTGTGGACTGTGGTGGTCTGTTGTCTCTGAGACATTGTGACATTGTTGTATTTAGATCTCCGTTAACTGTTTGTGAAGAGTAGCTAAGGTTGAGTCAGGCTTTTCTTGGTGGTTGTTTATTACCAAGAGAAGGAGGTGATGACTCTCACTGAGTAAGTGAAGCTTTCTAATAGTCCATGTGTCCTGGATGTCTTCTTGGTTCCCAGCAAGCGGAGCCTGTTCTTACATCCCTGGAATATGGGGGAATGCTTTCGCTTTAAATATCCAACATGGTCAAGCCTCTTGTAAACATTCAAAATGGCTGCACACTTCAGACAGGCAAAAGTCCACAGCTCAGCCTGCCTTCCTCTTCACTGCTTCCCCTTTTATTCCTCAGCCACCAGAGCAGTCCTCCGTGCAGTCTCTGGCTAACAGGGATGATTTTTAGGTTAATTCTTAGGTCCTACCATCACTCAGCAATATCCAAGCTGTCTGTGCTGTCAGGATTGCTGCCAGACTGCAGCCCCGTATATCTCCCTTTTTGGTATTTTCATGCAAATTCTTCTTCTGCTAGTTGGAGTTTAGTCCACTTCTATATCTTTCCCTTCAAAGCTCAGGGGTCCAGGATTATCTTCTGTATCTGTGTTAATTGGTTCCCCCTTTTATTTGTTGAAGAGGGTCTGTGCAGTCTTTCTGCCTATTCCACCATCTTACCGGAACTTGCTCCCCTCTGTTTATTTTTATATCCTTAAATTGGACAGGGTATAGAGAAGCTAGTGCTCAGAAGAACTTGGAAAATATTGATTGTATGCAGGCATTGTGTATCAACAACTGGAAGCTCCAGACAATGTTATATTCCACCGCAGACTGTGTCTCCTCTCTTAAACAGATTGGATGAGGGGCTTATCACTTCTCATATGAAGTCATGCCCAGGTGGTATGATTTTAGGGGTTCACTGCTGATGCAGGTACCCAAGCCTGCCTCCTCTTTCTTCTGGGAGTGGCTTGTGGGTTTGAACTACTGACTTTTTGGTTAACAGCCAAGTGCCTTAACCACTATACCACCAGTAGATGTGTAACATCTTTAAAACTATAAAAATCATGAAACATACAGAAGAATTTTTGATATAATAATTTGCTAATTTTCAAAAATAAAATATAATGCTGCTACTTTTGCATAGAATGTAATTGGTTGAAGGAGGCCAGTAGTCCCACTGCAGCAACTAGGAAAAATTGGATATATTATAAAAATCATATTTTAAAAGGCATCAGAGAGTTGTGGAAGAAATGAGTACTAGATGAACTAAGATTAGAGAGAGGAGAAAACTATTCCAAGGTGAGCTAATGATTGACAGCTGTTTTTGGCCCTAGTAGCATTTGTTGATTCTGGACACAGTTGGAGATTGGACATAGCTCAGGCACAGGGCCCCTGTGGAGGAAATAGAAGCTAGTAAGACTTTAAGCAATATGGGGTTAGTGTGACAAATTGGAAACTTGAAGGACTTCAAACTCAGAGCTGGCTTTCTCTCCAGGATATTTGCTGAGTTCTGGAGCTGCACAGTATGCTGAGGAGTGAGGCTGATGAGGTAAACGAGCCTCCCACAGGCTTATGTTCTCAGGAAACTAGAAGCTTCTTGGGGATAGTGCTTGCTTCAAGCACTTGTCTGGTTTCCCCGTGAGACTTCTCCTCAGATTTCAAGCTTTGTGAGGCCAGGAGGCTGGAAAGCTGGTTTGAAAGCCTCAGAAAGGTAGAGATAGATTCCTCACAATTTTTCATGGTTGAGGAAACAGAAACCCACCAGATTCTCCATCAAATGCTTAGAAGGTCTATGCCCAAGGAAAAAGGGTGAACCAGAAGTTGATTGAGTCTTAACTAAGACTCCAACCAAGCCCCAACCCAACTCAAGCCATTGATTGGATTAAGATGATCAGCCCCTTATCCAATCTGTTTAAGAGAAGAGACACAGTCTGTGGTAGAATACAACATTGTCTGGAGCTTCCAGTTGTTGATACACAATACCTGCATACAATCAATAATATGTAGACATGCAACGATGCAAGAAAATATGAATGATAATAAAAAGCCAAAACAAAAACCCAGGATCAGATCACATGACACAACTTAAAATTAGTAGATAAGAACTTAAAATGTTCAAGAAAATAGAGAGAAAGATGAAAATATGGAAAATTTTACCAGACAATAAAAATTTATTAAAAATGTCAAATAGGGAGGCGGGGCAAGATGGTGGACTAGGCAGAAGGATTGCACAGACCCTCTTCAACAAAGAAAAGGGAAACCAATTAATACAGACACAGAAGATAATCT
>NW_006921679.1:2932645-2944858 GCF_000298275.1 Orycteropus afer afer
TTGGTCAATGACATGAGACAAAGTATATGTGAACTGCTGTATGAAAAGTGAATTTACTCTGTAAATCTTCACCCAAATCCTAAAAAAAAAAAAGTCAAATAGATATTCTAGACCTGAAAAAACTAAATACCTGTAGTTAAGAACTTAATGAATCAGTTTAACAGAAGAATGGACATAATAAAACAATCCGAATTAGTGAATTGATAGACAGGTCAATAGAAGATACTCAAGCTGAAGTACAGATTGAGAAGCTACTAAAAAACAACTAAATGTCTTGTCTTGTTTTTATGTGCTGTCGAGTTGGACCCGACTCATAGCGACCCCTCCTTGGGTTTCCGAGGCAGTATCACTATGGAAGTAGATTGCCCAATCTTCCTTCCGAGGAGTTGCTAGTGGGTTTGAACCACCAGCCTTCTGGTTAGCAGTCCAGTGCCTTAGGCACTACACTACCAGAGCTCCCACTAAATGTCTTACATATACAATAACTGCAATAATCAAAAGAGAAGAGAGAGAATAAGGAAGCAGTATTAAAAACCATAATGACCAAGAATTTTCCAAAACTTATGACAAACATCAATCACAGATTTAAGCAGTTCGGCAGACCCCTACCAGGATAAACACACATACACACATAGAAACCGCATCTCGGCACAGCATACTATAAACTGTTGGGGAAAAAAGAAAAGAGAAAAAAAGAAATCTTAAAAGTATCCCAAGAGAAAAGTAGCCACAGTAAGACCTCTAACTGAGTTCTTAACCAAAATTACAGAAGACAGACAACAATAAAATGCCAACCTTAGAGTGCTAAGATAAACTGTCAACCAAAAATGTCTATGCTTCACTGAAGATATTTCTAAAAGATAAAGGTGGAATGAAGACATTTTTGGACAAATAAAAACTGAGGAATCTGTGACCACTAAAGGAAAAGCTACAGAGAGTTCTTTAGGCAGAAGGAATGGGAGAATGCAGAAGAGGCTAAAGAGAAGCAAACATATAAATGAGTGGAGGCCTTACAAAAATAAAAGAATGAGATTAAGAATCATGTCTTATACATATGTTATGTCCCAAACAAACTCTAGTACAATGTCTTGCACAAAGTTCATGCTCAGTAAAATTTTTCTGGATATTTATTTCTATACTAAAAGAATTCTGATCTAATTAGAAAAATCATTATTTAATAAAGGGCTTGATTTTTTTTTTTTTTTTTTGCTGGCAGAAAGATAATGGAAATTAGAGGCTCTTTCATTCTTCTTTAATAATTTCTCTTTTTCTTTTTTTTTTCTTTATCATCTATGCTTTCCCACATTTGTTATATGGTTTAGAGAAATTTGTCACACCTCCAATATTATTTTATTCTTCTTAATACAATTTATATCTCTCTCATTTTTCTATCTTGTGTTTTTTAGTCATATCTACTTATTTTAAAAAATAGTAACTTGGTAATTATCCACTGAGTTACTGAAAAGCATGCTCACTGCTATTGAGTAGATTCTGACTCACAGTGACCCCTATTGGGTTTCCAAGGCAGTAAATCTTTATGGAAGCAGATTGCCCCATTTTCCTTCTATAGAGTAGTTGGGCGTGAATCACCAACATTCTGGTTAGCAGTCAAATGCCTTAGGGACTACACCACCAGAACTCCTTAAAAAACATAGGACCATAAGAAATGAAGCAGACAGATGCTCCATTAAACTCAGCATTCTCGTTAATGATAATGAGTGCAGAGTTGGAAAAAATGGAGAAGAATGTAGACAGATAACTCAGTGAGAGTCTGAGTAGAAATTAGGCTTAGGTTGGGGAGGAGGAGGAGTGGAGAAACCTGGGGACAAATATAATCTTGGAAAAGGATAATTAGCAACAGGACATATTAAGGATGGTAAAAAATAGTCACTCAAATAAGAATTAATAAAATTCCAGGCAGAGGAATTTCATTGTTGTTACTAAACAGTGCTCAGCATTTGTTGCATTTGAAAAGTAAAGCAACTCTACCCTGTCAGTCACTCAGATGGGGATTGGGATCTGTGCCAGAGATCCTGAAGAAAGTGGGAGAACAATGTGGGACAAAACTCAAAATCATTAAAAAAAAAAAAGACCAGGTTTGCTGGTCTGATAGACTCTGGTGCTACCCCTGAGACTATGGCCCCTAGTTACCTTTCAGGTCTGAAACTGAACTCACTACTGTGGATTCCAGCCAAACAATAGACAGGCATATGTGGTGGACATTTACATCAGGTAGATACACTCCTCGGAGTGATTAATCTTGGGAAGACAGAAGGGCAGTGTTTGCACAGGGAGACAGCTGGTGGGGAGGAGGAGGGGGGAGTGCATGGGAGGGAAGGACACAGGGAAGAGGTAACTATGGAGAGGAAGTGGGAAGAGAGCTGTTACATTATGAGGAATTACAGTCAATGTCATGAAACAAAACGTTTATGAACTGCTGTATGGAAAATGAATTTGCTCTGTAAACTTTCACCCAAATCCCAATACAAATCAAAAGTAAATCAAAAAGGAAAAAGAAAAGTGAAGTAACTGCCTTGTATAGCAGTTGAGGGAATCATTATCAACAACAATTGCCCATCACACTTAGAATAAGACCCAACTTCTGACCAGGTTTCTGGAGGATTTGACCCTTGTTCATCTCTCCTACTTCACTTCACACAACTCATTCCTTTATTTATCCTGCCAAAACCATTGGCTTTCTATTTCTCAATCATTTTGAGCTCATTTCTCAAGCCCCATGGTCTTTGTACTTGCTGATCATTCAGCCTGGAATTCTCTTTTTTTTCAGATCATTTATGTATCAGTTCAAGTAGCATCTTCTCAGAAAGAATTCTCTGACGACCCAACATAAATGGGAACTTCCAGTCACTCCACATGACTGCTGTATTTTCTTCATAGCACTTACCAGTATCTAGAGTTATCTTGTTTACTTTCTTATTGTCTGTCTTCCCCCAACTCAACAGAATGTTAGCTTCATGAGAGCAACAACCTATTTGTTAATGTAAATACTTTGGACAATGATAATTATTCTGAAAACAAAAAACAAAAACATAACAACAGTGATAGGAGGAGGGCTATTTTAGATACAATGATTGAGGAGGACCTTTGGGAGAAGGAGATCATTCCATAGAGACCTTAGTGAACGGAGGGAATGAGCCATGGATATTTGAGGGAAGAGTGCTTTAACTAGAAGGAAGGCCATAAGATGGGAATGTATAAGGCATATTTGAAAGCAGGCAAGAAAGCCAATTTTGCTGGAATAGAGTCAACAAATGGGACAGTGGTCAGAGATGAAATCAGAGTGGTAGCCAGGGGCCAGATAATGAATGATGTTGCAGGTAATTAGGTGTAAGAATAATGGGAGAGTGACATGATCTGACATGTTGTGTGGCATGTTGGTCAAGCACTTCAGCAGAGAGCCTATAGAGGAAGTCATAGCAGTAATCTGAGTGAGAGATGTTGGTGGCTTAGAGCCAAGGTGACATCATGATGATGGTAAAAAACATGATTGGATTTTGGTTATGTATATGTATATATGTATATATGCTTATATATACACCAAACTCACTGCCATCGAGTTGAATCTGACTCATAGCAACTCCTCCTTGGGTTTCTGAGGTGATATCTCTATGGAAGTAGATTGCTCAGTCTTCCTTCTAAGAAGTGGCTGGTGGGTTTGAACCCACCTTCTGGTTAGCAGTCAAATACCTTAGGCACTATGCCACCAGAGTTTTTTCTCTATATATATATATATATATAAATAATTTTATGCTGTAACGAACATCCTTGTGCACTAATCTTGGCCCATTTTCTGGTTATTATTATTTTTCTTAATTGTGACTTGGGTGAAGGTTTACGGAGCAAATTCATTGCACATACAGAAGTTCACACACCTTTTGTTTCATGACATTGACTGAAATCCCCATAATGTAATATCTGTCTTTCCACTTCCTCCCTGTGGCTATCTTTTCTCTGTGTCCTTCTTTTGTATGTATTCCTGCCCTCTGAGCTCTCTCCCTGTGCAAATATTGCCCATCTGATCTCTCATGATTGATTGTCCTAAGAACGGTACCTACCTGGTGTAAATATTCACCTTATAGGCATGTCTATTGTTTAGCTGGAAGCCATGGGAGTAAGGTCAATTCTAGGCGGCCTGAAGGTTGGCGAGGGGCCATAATCTGCGGGGTTTCACCAGTCTCTTGGTCTAATTGTTTCCCTGTGTCTTTGATTTTCTTCATTCTTCTTTGCTCTGGATGAGGACAGACCAATTGTTGCATCTTAGAAGGCTGCATGTAAGCTTTTAAGACCTCAGTTGTTACTCAACAAAGCAGGATGTAGAACAATGTTTTTGTATAGTATGTTATGCCAGTTGAGTTTGATGTCCCCCATGACCATGGTCCCAAGCCCACAGGCCCATTGGGTATATTTTTAAGTAGAATTGTTAGGATTTGCATGAGGAATGACACCTATATTTTTGGTCTTACAGTACAGTGAGTGTTGTACCAGTTACTAAACTAGGAAATACATGAGGACCTGGATTTCTTGGAGAAGGGGTACATGGAGATACAAGATTCCCGTATTGGTAGTATGTGGCTTTGGAAGTCTCTTAGATAATCACGTGGATGTATCAGGGAACCAGCAGGTATACTTGGAGTGAAAGGAAGAATTGAGGGCTGGGAGGCCTCAGTGAATGGATGGTATTTTAAGTCTCCAGAGGAGATGAACATTCCTGTGTGGGAGTTTAAATGGAAAAAAGAAGAGATCTGAAGACTAAGCCTGTGGACATCCCCAATGCTGAATGTTGATGGAAAAGGGCATGGGGGCGGCATACTCTGACCTTCTGTAACTTCATGAGGAGGAGATAAAGTTACTATCATCAGCAGCCCAAGGCTTATTCCTATGAGGCCAAGGTCAGATCTGCCTCCACCCTCCAACCTCTTTACCTATTCTGACACCAACAGTCCCTCCCGTGGCATTCTCTACTTCTTTGCCTGGTTCAATAATTCATTGCAGTGGTCACACAGAACTCAGACAATACTCATGGTTTGGGGGTTTATTAGGGAAACAACAGGTTACAATTTAGATTCAGGGATGCTCAGGATACAATTCTTCAATCAGGACAGCCTCCTCTCTACCATGCCCCCAGGCGAGCCTCCCTTTGGCCCTTGGCCTTTCAGCCTGGCCTTTGCCCTGCCCCAGCAAGTGTTACAAACCTCTTTTAGCTCTGCCAATAGGTGTACTTGGGTACACCCCACTCTGCCAACAAGCTTCCTGCCCAAAGGCACTCAGCTTTCTTGCTCCACGGGCCCGCAAGCCCACAGCTCTGTCTCGTGTTGCTCTCTTGCTTCTGCTGCTGCCACTGCTGCCACTTCTGCTGCCACCAACTCTCTTCTATTTCTGTGCCATCTCTCTGCCATAGTCTTAGCACAGGGATCTTGGGCCCAAGGATGTGCTCCACTCCAGGCTCTTTTCTGCCTTGATGGCAGTGAGATTCCCCTTTCTGGCTCTGGGAGGTCTCATATTTTAAGCCTAGTGGAATTATAAAACTGACCAATCCCCACATTAGGGTTCCAGTACCTTATTTCCTCGGTCCCACCCACAAGGTGCCATATACCTTATTTATATGACTGACATAAAGAAAACAAAAATCCTGACAACTGGTCCGGTAAGCAACATCATGATAAATGTAGCAAAAATTGAAGTTGTCAAACATTTCATTTTACTTGGATCCACAATCAACACTCATGGAAGCAGCAGTCAAGAAACAAGACACTGTATTGCACTGGTCAAACCTGCTGCAAAAGACCTTTTAAAAGTGTTGAAGAGCAATGATGCCACTTTGAAGGCTAAGGTGTGCCTAACCCAAGCCATGGTATTTTCAATTGCCTCATACGCATGTGGAAGACCGAAGAAGAATTGATGCCTTTGAATTGTGGCATTGGTGAAGAACATTGAAAATACCTTGGATTGAAGAAGAATTAATTAATTAGTCCTGGAAGAAGTGCAGCGGGAATGCTCCTTGGAAGTGAGAACGGACACACTTTGTTTGTCTCACTTACTTTGACCATGTGGTCAGAAGGGATCATTCCCTGGAGAAGGATATCATGCTTGGTAAAGTGGAGGGTCAGAGGAAAAGGGGAAGACCCTCAATGAGACAGACTGACACAGTGGCTGCAATGATGGGCTCAAGTATAGCAGGGATTGTTAGCATGGTGCAAGACAGGGCCGTGTTTTGTTCTGTTGTACACAGGGTTGCTATGAGTTAGATTCAACTCAACATCACCTAATAACAACAACAACAGGCTATCCGATATCCTTGGTAGGCCCCAAAGCATCTCACATATACATAGTTCCACCTAGTTCTGGTGAGTGTCACAAAGACCATGGCTAGAAGAACCACACCAAGTAATTCCCTGCACCACAGATGCGAAGGCAAGGAGGATGCAGCAAAGGAACTGAGAGAAAATGATCTGTGAGGTAGGAGGAACGCCTCTGTGTTTGTAGTTGTGGAAGACACACAAAAAGAAGTGTTTCAAAGAGGAAAGAATGATTAACTCTGTCAAATTCTGCTGAGAGGTCAATTAGGTAGGTAGAGAATGAGAACTGACCTTTGGATTTACATGGTTGGACATTAATTTCAGGAGGATATGGGCAGCACCAATGAGAAGAAACTTGGTCTTCACTCTGAATCCTCCATGAGCACGCCATCAGCTATCAAGGGAGAGCCACTTTTGGAAGATGCCTTTGGAAAGGTGGGGAAAGCTTTTATTTCCCCTCATATGTTCAATGGAAGAATTTCTAAGCTAGCTGGCTTAACAGAAAAATAAGGCTATTTTCATTCACTGTTAAATTATACAGTGTAATGGGGTAGATGAGAATCCAGGCTTTGGTGTTGGAAAGAATTCTGCTCCATCACTTCCGAGCTATTTGACTTTGATCAACTGTCTTAACCTCTCTAAGCTTCAGTTTCCTCGACCTGCACAAATAGAGTTAATAATGTCTGATAGATGGTATATCGAGAGTTAAGTGAAATAATGTATGTATGTGAAGTTCTTTTCATATAGTGAGTGTTTGATAAATACTGTGAAACCTTTGAGAGCCGGAACTGGAGAGGGCTGCCTCATCTTTCTGGGTCTTGTAAGTTTCCTGCCTTTGACAGGATGCAGTCTTTCCACTTTTCTATTATTCTCTATTATTGGAAAATATTTAACTTTTCCTTCTCTGACAGTTTCCACCTTACTCATGTTCCAGATTTCGCATGTTACTGTATTACTATTATTATTATTATTTATTTATGTTGTTGGTAGCTGCTGTGGAGTTGGCTCTGACTCATGGCGACCCCATGCACAAGAGAATGAAATGCTGGACAATGAATAAGGAAGACCTAAGAAGAACTGATGCCTTTGAATTGTGGCGTTGGTGAAGAATATTGAAAATACCTTGGATTGGCAGAGAATTAACAAATTAGTCCTGGAGGAAGTGCAGCGGGAATGCTCCTTGGAAGTGAGAACGGACAGACACACTTTGTTCATCTCACTTACTTTGACCATGTGGTCAGAAGGGACCATTCCCTGGAGAAGGATATCATGCTTGGTAAAGTGCAGGGTCAGAGGAAAAGGGGAAGACCCTCAAAGAGATGGATTGACACAGTGGCTGCAACGATGAGCTCAAGCATAACAAGGATTGTTAGCATGGTGCAAGACAGGGCCATGTTTTGTTCTGTTGTACACAGGGTTGCTATGAGTCAGAATGGACTCAACAGCACCTAACAACAACAACAAGCTATCCAACACCCTTGGTAGGCCCCAAAGCACCTTGCATATACACAGTTCCACCCAGTCTTCCACCCAGTCCTGCACCAACCTCATAATAGGTTATCAAAGGAATCAACATGATCCATAGGGTTTTAAATGGCTGATTTTTTTGGAAGTAGATCACCAGGTCTTTTTCCTATTTACCTTAGACTGGAAACCTGTTCAGCGTCATAACAACTTGCAAGCCTCCACTGACAGATGGTTGTGGCTGGTCATGAGGTGTACTGGCCAGGATTCAAACCCAGAACTCTGGCATGGAAGTTAAGAATTCTACCCCTGAACTACTACTATACTTATATTTATTTATATCCTACCTCCAAAAAGGAGCTCTGGTGGTGGAGTGGTTAAGGCACTTGGCTGCTAACTAAAAGGTGCGTGATTCTAACCCAGCAGGCCCTCTGAATAAGAAAGATTAGGCAGCCAGCTTCCGTAAAGATTTACAGCCTTGGAAACCCAATGGGGGTCGCTATGAGTCAGTATAGACTCAAGGGCAGCAAATGAGTCATACACCAAAAGTAGAAAGATAGGCAGGAAAAGAAAAGTTGAAATGGGCTATGCTGAAGTCACCCAAAAAGAGTGAAGAGAAATAGAAATAGGGACAAAAGCAGGGAAGGTCAGGGAAAATCAGAAAGTTGTGGCGCTTGACTGGCTATAAGGATAGAGTTCATTCGGGAGCTGAGGGGCGTGGCGTTTTGAACCAGCAATGTGATGTAATGTTGGGGCAATTACAGGTGAAGGAAACCCCAGGGATTTGTGGGTCACATTTCATGACAGGAGAAACAGGGAGAAGCAGGCAGGTAAAATGGACAGGAAAAAAGCTGAAATGGTTAAGGAAGTGTAAAAAGGTATAGTCAAAGAGATGGAAAGCAGCAGTACTTTTGTAGCTTTTCCCCTGAAGGCCCAATGAGTTTGACTATTATTTTCAGAGATGTGTCAATTCCCGCACCAGGGTTGCGTGGAGCAAAGTGATTACAACCTTTTTTTGCAATTGCTCACAAAATCTTTGCATCAGGCACTGCACTTCTATTCCTTTCAAAACAGGAATATGGAATTATTTTTAAAAATTCAATTATGTTTATTTATTACTTTTTTTTTTTTTGGTAAATAAATAATATATTCACATGCTTCAAAAAGGCAAAAAAGTCCATATTGTGAAAAGCCTGCCTCTCACCCTGTTCCCCAGCTATGCAATTACCCTTTCCTGGCGGCAACCAATGCCATTATGCTTATAAATATTTCCAGATACATTACTTACATTTATAAATATAAAAGTTTTCCCTTTAAGTGCACAAATGGTGGCATACCATGTCCACTGTTCTGGATTGCATTTTTGGTCTTAATATTTCTTAGGGGGGGAAAAAAAAACTAAACTCACTGCCATCCAGTCAGATCTGACTCATAGCGACCCCTCCTTGGGTTTCTGAGGCGGTATCTCTATGGAAGTAGATTGCCCAACCTTCCTTTCGAGGAGTGGGTGGTGGGTTTGAAACTCCAGCCTTCTGGTTAGCAGTCAAATGCCTTAGGCATGAGTCCACACCAGTTGTGGTGGTTATGTTTTTGTGTCAACTTGGCTGGGCCTGGTTGAGTGGCTGGGCAGCTGATGGCAGTTATTCCCCATGATGAGACTGGCAATCAACTCCATGGTGGGATCTACCACAGGCATCTGAGTAGCTGCCTTTGGGATGTGGACTGCTTCCTGTATATAAGGAGAAGCCTTGGGAATGGCCTCTAGCCTATGGCATGCTTGGACCCTGTGTGTAGCCGTGTCGTTGCTCAGCAGCCTGCCATGCTCTCTGCCCACTTTGGGACTTACAATGGATTTGAATTAATGGCCTGTCATGTGGTTTGGTAACATCGGGACTGTACCATTTTATTTGTCGACCTGGGGCTTGTTAGCCTCAGCAGCCAGTAGCTGCCTGAGTGAAAAAGTAGCTGCCTCTAGCTCCAGTGGGCCGGGAGCAAGGGGCAAAGCCCCAGGTTGAGGGGCTTCACCCAGCCCCTAGTGCCTGGCACTTTGAACTTGGACTTAAATCCTCCAAATTATAAGAATAAACTCCTATTTGTTAAGGCCATCCCATTTGTGGTATATTTCTTGTCAGAGCAGCACTGTTGTTGTTGTTGTTGTTATGTGCCGTCGAGTCGGCCCCGACTCATAGCGACCCCTCCTTGGGTTTCCGAGGCAGTATCACTACGGAAGTAGGATTGCCCAACCTTCCTTCCGAGGAGTGGCTGGTGGGTTTGAACCGCCAGCCGTCTGGTTAGCAGGCAAGTGTCTTAGCCACTATGCTACCAGAGCTCCCCAGAGCAGCACTAGGGAACCAGAATACCAGTATACAAAACAAACAAACAAACAA
Source organism: Orycteropus afer afer (assembly GCF_000298275.1). Classification (NCBI taxonomy): domain Eukaryota; kingdom Metazoa; phylum Chordata; class Mammalia; order Tubulidentata; family Orycteropodidae; genus Orycteropus; species Orycteropus afer. Next base: position 2,942,814 of record NW_006921679.1, read on the forward strand.
CAAACCAGAACCAAACCCAGTGCCCTTGAGTCTATTCCAACTCATAGCAACCCCCACTGGGTTTCTGAGGCTGTAAATCTTTAAGGAAGTAGATTGTCCCATCTTCCTTCTGCAGAGCGGCTGGTGGATTTGAACCACCAAACTTGTGGTTGGCAGTCAAATGCCTTAGGCACTGTGGCACCAGAGCTCCTTTCACCATACAAAAAGATTATTTTTTTTCTCTTAGTATTCTGAATAAAATTCTATTTTAGGGATTTATTACAATTCATTTAGCCAGTTGTTTCTTGATGGACAGATGCATTGTTTCAGATCTTCGGCTATTTGTTATAAGAGTTCCACACTGAGGAATTCTTATGCACACATGGTTTTGTACTTATGTGCACATATCCGTAAGATAAATTCCTGGAAGAGAGTGCTGGGTCAAGGGTCTGGTAATTGTAATTTTAATAAATATTACCTAAGTGCTCTTCATAAAAATTGTGTTGATTTATTCTCCACCAGCACTGGATAAGAATGCCTGAATTCCCCAAATGCTACCAATGTGTTTTATGTAGCTTTCTGATATTTACCAAATTTGTAGGTAAAAAATGGCATAGCACGGCATTTTATTTTGAATGGAATTGAGCATACTTACAGATGTTTAAGAATCATTTTTATGTATTTGTCTGTGAACTGACTATTCTATTATTGTATTGTTGGTTTTTGTTACTTACTAATGGAGCTCTTTATATATTAGAAAAATTAGTCCTTTATCTTGATACAGGATATGTATTTTTCCCCCATTTCATCGTTTTTTATTTTGCTTTTCCCTCCCATAGTTAAAATTTGTCATGTGTTTTCTTTCTTTTGTGTGTGTGTGTGTGTGTGTGTGTGTGCTTGAATTAATAAATATTGTCTTTTAGCCTTCTGGATTCTAGGATACAATTAAAAAGGCCTTCACAATTCAGGTTGTAAAAGGATTCTTTCACTGTTCCTTTTAGTACTTGTTATGGGTTCTTTTTTCAATTTAAATCTTTGTTCCATTTGGATTTTATCTTCACATAAGGTGTGAAAAGGAGCTCTGGTGATGCAGTGGTTCAAGTGCTTGACTGAAAACCAGGAGTTCAGCCGTTTGAACCCACCAGCCACTTCATGGGAGAAAGATGAGGCAATCTGCTTCTGTAAAGATTACAGCCTTGGAAATTCCATGGGGCAGTCCTACTATATCCTAGGGGGCCACTATGAGTCAGAATTTGACTCAACAGCAATATATGTTTAATAACACTCTATTTATGTAGCTTTTAAAATATTTTAAAAGATTGTATGACTAGTTTATCCTCTAATTATGCTTTCAAAACTTCTCAATTTTAATTCCCTAAAACTTCTATTAGGAGTGATGGTGCCATAGTGCCTAAGGAATTTAACTGCTAACCAGAAGGCTGGCAGTTCAAACTCACCAGCCACTCCTCAGAAGGACGATTGGGCAATCTGCTTTTGTAGTGATACTGCCTTGGAAACCCAAGGAGTGGTCATTGCCGTGGAGTTGATTCTGACTCATAGCAACCCCTCCTTGGGTTTCCAAGGTGGTATCTCTACAGAAGTTGATTGCCCAGTCTTCCTTCCGAGGAGTGGCTGGTGGGTTTGAATCTTCAGCCTACTGGTTAGCAGTCAAATGCCTTAGGCACTATGCCACCAGCGCTCCCATTTTTCTTTACAGTGTTATTAAAACTATTTATTAACTTTAGGATCCAACCAAAAAACAAACTCACCACCATCGAATGGATTCTGACTCATAGTGACCCTCATTGGGTCTTTGAGGCTGTGAATCTTTATGGAAGTAGATTGCCCCATCTTCCTTCCACGGAGCAGCTGGTGGATTTAAACTACTGACCTTTTGGTTAGCAGCCAAGTGCCTTATCGACTACACCACCAGAGCTCCTTAACTTTAGGATAAGTGTGTCTAGTTATATATATATATATATATTGTTGTTGTTGTTGTTATGTGCCGTCGAGTCGGCCCCGACTCATAGCGACCCCTCCTTGGGTTTCCGAGGCAGTATCACTAC
>NW_006921679.1:2945043-2951679 GCF_000298275.1 Orycteropus afer afer
ATATATATAAACAACTTCTAAGATCATGTTAAATTTTTAGGTTAATTAGGAAGAATTGACATATTTATGAAATTGGGATTTTCCACCCAAGAACATTGTATGCTTCAATTTGTGCAAGCCTTTTGTATCCCTAGAGAGCTTTACAAATATTTCTTGATGTAGATCTTACATATTTTTTTGTTAATTTTATTCCTAGGGATCTTATCTCTTTCTCTTTCCCCCCAAGTTTTTGCCTATCTTTAAGTTAGCCCTGACTCATGGTCTGGTGGCCTAGTGCCTAAGGCATTTGACTGCTAACCAGAAGGCTGGTGGTTCAAACCCACCAGCCGCTCCCCGGAAGGAAGGTTGGGCAATCTACTTCTGTAGCGATACCACCTCAGAAACCCAAGGAGGGGTCGCTATGAGTTGGATCAGATTCCACCGCAGTGGTTGCGTTTGCGCTTTTTTTTTTTTTTTTTTTTGCATGGTCACTCCATGCACAATGGGATCTGTTGGCTGATTTTTGGACTCAGGTCACCAGCCCTTTCTTCCTAGTCTATCTTAGTCTGTTAGCTCTACTGAAATCTGTTTAGCATCCTAGCAACATACAAGTCTCCAATTAACAGATGAGTTGTGGCTGTGCTGAAGTGCATTGGCTGGAAATGAAACAGGGTCTCCCACCCAGAAGGCAAGAATTCCACCACTAAACCACCAATACCCACTTCCTATTGTAATTGGGGTCTTCTCCTTCATTCTGTCTTTTAACTGGTTGTTTTTATATGTGTATACCAAATGAAACTCACTGCCATTGAGTCCATTCCGACTCATAGAGACTCCCATTGGGTTTCCAAGGGTGTCAATCTTTAAGGAAGCAGACTGCCTCATGTTTCTTCTAAGGAGTGGCTGGTAGGTTCAAACCACAGACCTTTTGGTTAGCAGCCAAATGCCTTAACCACTACACCATCAGAGTGCCTTTATATGTGTATATAAGCCATTTATTTATGGCATATGCTATTTATAAGTTTTAAAATTATGTGCCTGTTATAATAGAGGGCAGTATTTCACAATGGAGAGTCTAGGGTCAATGAACTTGACTCCACCATTTATTAGCACCGTGGCAACAGACATGTTACTTACTCTCTATAAGCCACTGTTTCCTCACTGTACAGTGGAGAAAACAATAGTACCTATATCATAAGGCAGATTTGAAGATTTTTAAAAAATCACTTAGTATTGTCTTTGGAACACAGTTAATAAATGTTGGCTACAAAAGTTCTGTGCTCTCACCACTGAAGCTCACACCTAGCCCATAGGGTCAGCCTGGGAACTGACTTCAACACCCAAACCACTTCCCCTTTGCCCTAAGTTCCTAGAAGTTTCCAAAGCAAAGCTCTTATGCATATCAATGTTAATAACAATACCCAGATTGAAAGGCTGTGGGGTGGGGGTGGAAAGTAGAAGAAATGAAGTGGGAAGGGAAGAGGTACAGTTATTTTTTGCTGTGGGAAAGACATGAAAAATTTCTGCAATGATTTGAAAGGAATCAACAATAACAACAAAACCAGTGGACACTGTAGGACACCTGTGTTAGTAAACAAAGCAGTGGAAGTGAACGGAGGATTTTTTTTTTCTTTTTTTCCCAAATGGCTACCTTGAATTTTTAGAGGACATTATAGTACACACACATACACACACACACAAACTCACTGTCATCAAGTCCATTCCAACTCATAGCGACCCGTTGGGTTTCCGAGGCTGTAAATCTTTGCAGAAGTAAGTTGCCTCATCTTCTTTCTGCAGAGTGGCTGGTGGGTTTGAACCGCTGCTGACTTTTTGGTTAGCAGCCAAATGCCTTACCTACTATGCCACCACAGCTCCTTAGGCTTGCATCATAGCTTGATCTTCATAGAAACTGACAGGGGCAGATGAGGAAGGGACCAACAACCACACAGGGAGTATAGGTGGGGGGGGACACTGTATTCCAGGTCTGCAGAATCCTATTCTAGGGCTCATTCACTTTCATGCTCCTCTTTCCTTGTCTCACGCTTATTCCCATCTGGGTCTCACTACAACATTGAAAGCAGAAAGGACAGATGACAGACTTTATAGAACACACAGGTAAGGGGAAAAAGGGAAAACCCAACCCAACCCAACTCACTGCCATTGAGTTGATTCTGACCCATAGCAAGCCCCATTGGGTTTCCAAGTCTGTAAATCTTTAAAGCAGACTGTCCCATCTTTCTTCCATGGAGTGGCTGGTGGGTTTGAACCACCAACCTTTTGGTTAGCAGTTAAATGCCTTAACCACTCCTCCACCAGAGCTCCTTAAGGAAAAACAAGAGGGATTCAAATGTGTTGAGAAGAGATAGTCTAAGAAACTTTTGGGATTAAAATCACCAATAATATTTGCTGACTAAGCCATAGGCAGAAATTTATGGAATTCTGTGAGGAATAGTATAAAGCAGGGACTGTATCTTGGGTGACTACTGAGTGCAGCCTGTTTCATGTGCTTTGTTTCTTTTAGTCCTTGCAACAAGCTTTCAAGCCAGGTGTTATTAACCCAGTTAAACTGTGTGCCTCTAGAACACAAGACCTAATCTTCTTGACATTTCTTATCTATTTACTCATTGCAGAATATTTGTAAAACATGCTAAAACCAACCAACAAACCCCAAAATCCACTGCCATGGAGTTAATTTCAACTCATAGTGACCCCCCATTGGGATTCCAAGGTGGTTAATCTTTATGGAAGTAGATTGCCCCATCTTCCTTCCTAGGAGCAGTTGGTGGATGTGAACCCACAACCTTCTGGTTAGCAGTGAACTGCCGCAGGCACTGTGCCACCAGAGCTCCTTAAAATATACCATAGGCCTACACATATGAGCTCATTGTTATGGCAGAGCTGTGGGGTGAGTGCAAGAGAAAAGTGATGTGGTCAGTGAAAGGAAGGACACTTTATTACCAAATGAGTAAAAATGAGCAAACAGAAGCAGGGGGCAATCTGATGGGCAAGTCAAAGGAGCAAGAAGGGAGCAAAAGCTTCTTGAAGCTAGAGTTAGGGATGCAGATGAAATGTGGGCCAAGCCAACTGCAGTGGAGAGAGGAGCCCAGAGGAGGCTGCCTCCATACCTGGGAAAGTGCCTCATCAGCGCCTTCGCCCTCTCCCATTGCTGCAGCACTTTTTAAAGTGACAGTCCCCAAGCTTGCAGAATTCTGAACCAGAAACGGTCTTTGCTCATTGGCTGATAGTCAATTCAGACCGAAAGAATGTGCTTGGAGACAGCTGGATGGAAAGTGTCCTAGTCTTGTCTTCAGTGGAAATATCCACATGCCGATCATCTTCAGTTACCCAACGCCTCCTTGTCTCGGTCTCTCTCCTATCAGTTTTTTTTTTTTTTTTTTTTTAAAGTAACCATCCCAGCGCATTGTGCCCAAGTGGTCTAGTAACGCCCTGCTTACCCCAGCGCTGAGGGCTGGCTGAGGGCTGGTGATTATTCCGAGCTATTCGGGTGGTTTATGAGAACTGACACTTCCTCCCCTGCTTCTTTTATCTGCTACTTAACAGTTAACGTTAAAAGCCCGTTGTGTACCACCGTGGTCGTGACTGTTGTAAATACCACGGGGCAGGGGACTTGTGCTACATTAAAAAAAAAAAAAAACGTTAGCAAGATGCACGCAGCAAGCAGCCTCGGACACCCAGTGACCCGAGACTGCGGCAAATGGGTGTGGGAGTGGAAAGTGGGCGAACTATCTCACCCCTCTCTCCTCCCACAGTCCCGGCCCCAAGCACGCCTTCCACCCAGGGGCGGGGGCGGGTAGGGGGAGAGGTCGCTCCAGGTCACCGGCACCACCAGCGCCCGCGAAATCTGCAAATTCATTGCTCCCTTTCATCTTCCGGCGAAACCCTCGCGTCCGCAGAGGAGACCGCTCCAGTGTCTCACTCCCAGCCTTTGGCTGGACTATCCTGGCGGATTCAACTTCTCCCCCTAAAAAGGCCCAGTTTCCTTTCCCACCGCAGGCATCCAGCCTCGGCTTTCGACTTGGCTTCTTGCTCTCACGTCCCCCGCAGTCTGGAGCTGCGCCCAATCTCCACAACTTCTATCCTCTTCACCCGACCACCGGGCAGTTTATAACACAATGTGAACAAAGAGGAGCCGAGAGCGAGGGGCTTACGGGTGGGCTGCGGGGTGCGTGGGCGCGTTGGGAGGGCGCCTCAATGCTCCGCGCTCGGCCGCCGCTAGGGGAGTCGGGGCGCGCGGGCAGTCGGCCGGAGCGCAGTGCGTGCCGCCGGGCTGGGCTTCGCGGCGGGCCCGGGCAGGGTCCCAGGCGTCTCAGGCTGCGGCTTTCTTTGTCCCGGTCTCTGGCTGCGCGCCGACTACCGCCGGCCGGGTGCAGAAACCCATCCCGCCACCGCCCCCAGCCCGCATGCTTCCACGGGCGGTCGGCCCCGCTGGGCAGAACAGGAAGGAGACGGCCGGCCAGCTCACCGCGGCTCCGGCGCCCGCAGCCACGCAACCTCCGCTGGGAACCGGGAAAGAGGCTGAGACGAGCCCTTTGCAGCCCGAGCCGAGGGAGGGCTCGCCCCAAACGGCGTGGCTTGTGGGGAGAGGGAGCCCCACTGAGCGTCCTCCACCCCCAACTCCCCGAAGACACACACCGGAGTCTGGGGGCGAGTGGAAGGCCGGGACCGAGGGAGTTCTCGCACCTCCGCCGCGGCCCGCGCCTCTGCGGGAGCCCGCGGCGGGGGCGGGACCTCAAAATAGCCCCAACGCCCAGTCCGGAGGAAGAAGCCCATCCCAGCGCCGGAACCAACCTCTGCGAGCGAGCGAGCGACAGTGAGACTGGGAGACTGGGCTGGGCTCACCCCCATCTGTCCTACCTGCAATACAGTTTGCGCTTCGGTGTGCCTGGCAGCAAAATGAAAGAGCAACTGCCAAGTCCATCCAAGCCCAGCAAACTAAACCTCCTCCCGCTTCGCGCTCTCCACTACACCGTATGCTATAATGCAAAGTCCACGTGAAAACTTGTTTCCCAATTTAAGCCCGAACCTCACCAATGTCCAGTTTACATCCCCACAGGGAGCCACAGTTTCTGTTACCCGTTTCAATTCTGCAGAAAAACTTTGAGTCTAGGAGACTCATGGTATTTGCTTCCTGCGTCCCTGTTCATCTCTTATTTGCGTTTTATTTTCGAAGTAAGTGTTCCGCAGTTATCCCGGTGAAGTGCCGCGCTTTGGCAATATCCACCCCGATTGCCGCAGAGCGGCGCGGCGCCTGCGGGGCTCGAGCTCCGGGCCGGGCGGACTGGCTGTGCTGCCGCAGGAGGTGTGGCGGGCGCTAGGACCGCGCGGAGGCTGGCGGCGGCAGCGGCGCTACCTTAAACCCAGCCCAATGCCGCTTCCTGCGCCACTCTGCGTGCAGGCGGGGGATGCGCAGGAGGAGCCGCTCCGCCCGAGTACAACACTCCCCGCGAGCCGGCGCGGGCAACACCTGTTCCACGCCAGCCAGGGCGGCACACGAGCTCCGGGACGCGGCTCTCTGCTCGCTGTTCTCCTCTCATTCTGAGCCAATGGACATCTGCGGATCCTCTGGAGAATTCTGGATATTAGCTTTGGACGTCTAAAGTTTTTTGTTTTCTTCCTTTTTGCTTTATTATCATTATTTTTTTTGGAGGGGGGACCGGGAGGGGAGATTTGCCTTCGCCTACAACGTGAGATTTTTTTTCCCCCTTGAAGGATTCATGCTGATGTCTGCAGATCTGTTGGAGAGTAAAAACAGCGCATGCCTTCCTGGAGTCAGGATCCGTAAATTCTGACGTAGTCCGTGCATCTTAAAAATCCCTATAATAACGCCTAGGTATTTAAGTTGCTATGGTCATTCTGATCTCAAACCAAATGGACAAACTACAGATTTTTTTCCTTATTACGGTTGGATGGGATGAAGACTTTACTGCCTGCTAAGAGCTGGGGATCTATCTATAGAGATACATAGATATGTTTATAAATATGTCAGTGTGTGAGTATAAAGTGGTGGTTTCTTAGACTATCAGTGGTTTGACCTTGAACCTGTGCCAGTGAAAACAGCATATTACGTTTATTTATGCATTTAATGGATTGAAGAAAAGAACCTTTTTTTTTTCTTCTTCTTCTGCAACTGCAGTGAGGGAGGGGAGTTGGATATACCTCGCTAATATCTCCTGGGTTTGACAACATCGTTACTGTTTATTCTTGGGCTCCAAAGCCGAGTCTTCGGATGGCTCCCTTAGGTGAAGTTGGGAACTATTTCGGTGTGCAGGATGCAGTACCGTTTGGGAATGTGCCCGTGTTGCCGGCGGACAGCCCGGTTTTGTTAAGTGACCACCTGGGTCAGTCCGAAGCAGGGGGGCTCCCCAGGGGACCCGCAGTCACGGACTTGGATCATTTAAAAGGGATTCTCAGGCGGAGGCAGCTATACTGCAGGACTGGATTTCACTTAGAAATCTTTCCCAATGGTACTATCCAGGGAACCAGGAAAGACCACAGCCGATTTGGTAGGTATATCGTTAACCCTTTAGTGTCCTTGCGATGAAATGTTGGGGTTATAACTGCCAAGAAGGTGGTGGCTGGGCGGGGGTCCTGAAGTCTCTCTTCCAGCTCAGGACAAAAAAAAAAAAAAAAAAA
>NW_006921679.1:2951779-2955237 GCF_000298275.1 Orycteropus afer afer
AAATTTTTTAATTGGGGGAGGGGCGGGAGAGAATGCCTTGATTTATAAACGTAACACAACCTGATTGTTTTGCATCAGATACTCGGGAAGATCGGGTTTAGGAAGTTTCTTTTGAATGAACTGACTCCACGAGTTTAAAGCTTTAATCATTAACTACTAAAAACTTGAAAATGGATTCTGTTCTCTGAAGGCCATCATCTTGTGTCCAAATGAAGGTCTTACCCCCTCCCCATTTTCCCCTCTATTAAGTGTAGTGCTTGAATTGTAAATTGCCAGTGTAGTTTATGCCCGCTCTAAGGGTCCCAGAGCCCCAAGGGCGAAAGTTGCTTACTGATTGTGCTGTGGGAGAAGGACCGGTCCTATTTTAGAGTCTTGTTTTAAATGGCACAGACAGCAGGGCAGAGTTGCCTGTACAAAATGACTTCCGAAGGTGCAGAACCCTCCCTAGGTATGTTTGTCCTTGCAGTTCTCAAGCTATGACCTGTGCTCTTCCAAGCCCATAGTGTAACCCTGTGTGCGTTTCCTGAGTGACTCTGCTGTGTGAATGTGAGGTGTGTGTGCGTGTGCAAAAGCTGCGAGCGAATTTTAAAGGACGTTCCGAGGATTTGTCTTCCAGAGGTGGTACTTGTGACTCATCAGGGAGGGTAGCAGATTCCAGGGCTGGGGACTCTATACACTTTTTTAAAGTGCTTGCACACACGTGCCTGCTGGGGCAACCTTAGCCCCAACAGCGTGAAGTCAAGTAGCAGTCCCAATGGGGGACTCTCGAGTTTTTTTTCCCCCCGTCCCCCCCCCCCCAAAAAAAAGAAAAGCCACCAGACTGTTGAAAGGAGTTAACTTCTGAGTGAACCCACCTGACAACACTTAAACTAGGTCGTAAAGAACAGTCCTGTGGCGATTTTTCTTTCCAATGCTTTAGTGCCAGATGTTAAACACGATCTAAACTGTATGCTTAGCTTCATGGGACTGTGGGTGATGCCAGTCTGGTGAAGGTAAGGAGGAGTCAGGCCTGGCAAGGGGATAGTCCCAGATACACGAGGCCCACCGTTCTCCGCTCTGCTTACCGCGCAGCCTAAGCGGAACGTGACAGTATACATTGCTCTGGCGTCTACCCTCCCTGGTTTAAAAAAAAAAACTAAAAAAGAAAAAAAGTTGTAGCTCTCAGTTCTGCAAATACTCAGTTGAAATAGAACTCCCAACCTCCCCACCCTCAAGTAAACGAGGTCTTTAGTTGTTGCAAAGTGGACACTAAACTTTACTAAAAGTGCTTTTGCTCTCAGGCTGCTGCAAGGGCGGCTCCGGTGCCTAGCGTTTTATACCGGAACCACCGGCGGTGGGTGGACGCATGTGGGAGGGCCAGTCAGTCTAGGACCGCAGAGGCCACCCTCCAGGCGGCACGCGGAAGCGCCAGGCCGAAAGCCGGAGGCGTTGGTCGTGGCGGCCTTGGTGCGTTCCCCGAGGCAAGAAGGGGCCGCGAGCCCCTGCCGCGCGCTGGTCCAGCAGGTGCCGGCTCGGGCCGCCCGGGCCGCAGCGCGCACAGGGCGGCCGCCCGGCTGGGTTCGCGGGGTCCTAAGCGCGCTCCGTTTTGGGTTGCCTTTCTGCTTTCTCGGATGCTGCAGGGACCGCTGTACGGGGAGAGGGGCAGGTGGGGGCCGAGACCCTCCAGCCGTGTCTGGGGACCCTAGTGCTTGCTTTCGGCCAAAGTTTGGGGTCTCAGCTCTCTTTGTGTCTGAGTGCGTCCGAGAGGCTGACGGCGCGGCGCAGGGGCGCGGCGATCTGCAGGGTGAGAGCGCGGAGGCGGGCGCCGCGGCAGCAGAGTTCGCGGCGGGGATGGGGCCAGTTTGCGGTCTGTCCCCAAGTCCCCTGCGTCCCGACCCGGATAACCCCCACTTCGGAAAGGCACCACTGGCTCTCCGAGAGCCAGGGGACTCCGTAGGGCCCAGGAGGTGGGTCGGGCTTCCCGGGCAGGCGTAGCTGGAGCAGCGGGGAAGCAGTGGGGCGGACAAAGGGCCGCGGCGCAGGCGGCGGGCTATTGTTAACCCGCTGCCGGATCACAGCTCGCCTGCTTGCAGGCCTGTCTCCCGCGCCGGCCTCTCCACCCGGGGGAGCCCGGGAGCGTGTAGGGCGCCGGGGGCGGGCGAGCTTTGTTGTGTGAGGACGCCACGCCGCGTCCTGGAGAAAGCCTCCGAGCACCGAGCACTCCGCGGGGCCGCGAGGAGGGGTCGTGGCGTGTTGGAGATCGGGCTTCTGCAAGACCTTCCCCCCGCCCCTCCCTAGGGCCTTTTTTCTTTTTTTGATGCAGTCACCTTTAGGATAGGACATTTGTCTCACGCAGTCAAGTCATTATAAATCCAGGAACTCTGCCTCTGGGGAGAGCCGAGATGTGAGGGTGGGATGGTGGGGGCGGGGTGGGGTGGGAGAAAAGAAGGAGAACGTTCTGGGTCATCTGCAGGCAGGTACAGCAGTTGCAAAGAGACTACAAAACAAAATGAGCCCCCCTCCCCCCATCCTGGAGATTGAAGAAAGGTGTCGCCAAGGAAGTGACATCTAAACTCCTTAGACTCCCTCGGCACCGTTATCTTAGAGTGGGGGCGCAGCCAAGGGAAAAGTCCCCTCGTATTGGGAAGGAGAGGAGGGCAGCCCTGGCCCGGCCTAGGGTAGGGGCGCAGAGCCGAGGACGCGCCGGTCGGCCGCGGGAGCTGGGCGCGCAGGGCGCTTCGCTTTGCCACTCACCCGCGTTTGGATGGAGCTGAGTGGGTGGCTGTGCGCAGTGGGGGTTGGGGAGGAGGGTGAGGCAGGAGGGTTATTTAAGTCTTTCATCTGGTTGCAGTGAGAAGGGCCCCCCCGGGGTGACGGCAATGCCGCGGTCTCCCGCTGCTACCGCTGCGGCAGGTCCCAATATTAGCAACCCTCTGCGGCGCCGTGCGTGCTTTGGGAGCCTCCTACTCTTCCCGTCCCCGCCCGTGGTGAGGCTGGGCGGCGCTAGGACCCGGCGGGCGGGAGCGAGCTGGCGGAAGGAGGAGGGGGCCGAGGTGCTGCAGCGGCGCCTCACACCTTGCGCTCCCTGTTACCCGCGGCTTCTCAACTTCTGCCGTTCTCCCTTCCCCCACCACTAGCCCCCTCCCCTTCGGCCTTGCACCTTTCTGAGGTCCTGTCCGTTTCCGAGGTCCTGTCTTTTCCCTACTTTCTTTTCACAGGCCCTAGGAAAGGGTAGCTGGGGGTGGATGACTGGGGTAGGGGTGGCAGTTTACACTTTGATTAAAATAGAAGGTGCATTTTCTACCTGAAATGAAACAGCAGAAGGAAACGTGCTGGAGAAATAATTTTTGCCACCCCCATGCAGCTGCAGGTGACTGCAGCTGCTGGCACGCTTGGTGGTGACACAGCGCGACAGTGCAGGGCAGTTGGGGGTGGAGGGAGAGCCTTACCCTTGTTCCAGCCTGAGTTGCAGCAGTGAC
>NW_006921679.1:2955661-2967033 GCF_000298275.1 Orycteropus afer afer
GTAGTGATACTGCCTTGGAAACTCAAGGAAGGGGTCGCTGGGAGTCGGGTCCCACTCCACGGCACATAACAACAACACAACAACCAGAAGGTAGGAGCTCTGATAGTATAGTCCTTAGGGCACTTGACTGCTAACCAGAACACTGGTGGTTCAAACCCACCAGCCCCTCATTGGAAGGAAGGTTAGGCAATCTACTTCCATAGTGATACTGCCTTGGAAACCCAAGGAGGGGTTGCTATGAGTGGGATCCAACACAATGGCAGTGAGTTTTTTTTTTTTTTTTTTTGGTATGGATCTGGTTCTTCAATATCTCATTAAGGGAAAAGCGTGCCTCTTTTAGGAGCTGTGCTTAGTATTAGTTTAGATTCTTGAGAAATTAGTCACATTGTAACTCCCATGAAGTTAACATTTCATAAGCAAATTCTGAGATTTGCTTTAGTCGCTATAGACTCAGATTTACTCTGATTCAAGACCCTGACGTGGAATGGTTGGTAGGAAGCTGTGTAAGGAGGGGGTTTAAGAATGTATTTTCGAAAACCTCATGTCATGCCTTTCTCTGCAGTGTGCATACATTTTTGATGTCTGAAGAATGCAGCTCTTTTAAACACGGGGTGCTTTCAGGCTACAAGGTTGTTTAGTAGGAATGGGGTTGCTTCTACAGTCTTCCCACTTGTCACAGCTGGCCTTGTTATGGTCTTGGGAGGGAGACCCATCTCAGATGAGCCCACTTCAGAAGGGAGTTGGTCCATTTGAACAGAGCTGGCAAAGCCCCATCAGTGCTGGGCTGATCATTGACTATGGGCTACACCGAACCATCCTTTCTGGGTTAAACTTACTGCATTAACCAGGAGACAGGACACCTGTGAGTCTTGAGTCTGTGGCAAGGAGCAGGGTCTGCCTGCTCATTTTTCCTGAAAGAGTCCCAGGAGCTCACCTGGTCTTGGGGACCAAGGTTGATCTTGGACCTCATCAAACCCATTGGGGCTCAAATATCCTGTCCTCATTTGGAACAGTTGGTGGCTGTGGGAGAGAGCAATGACACTAGTCATGGACTCCAGCAGCAGCCAGGACTGTGACGTTTCTGACCTGAAGATGACTAGGTTGTCTGCCTAAGAGGAGAGATTGGCCACCATGGTACATGACATTGACCTCCATCCCCTCTTGTTCTTTTCCTTTCATTCCCTTCCTCTTCCTTTGATTATTAACCATTCAGAAGTCTACACAGGAGACTCCACTATGGTCTATTATTTATTTAGCATCACATTTAGGGAAACAAGTTACATGGGCAGTGGGCCCTACTCAGGTTTGTAGAGTTGGAAACACTTGCTCACACCCAGAGAAAGGTTAATGGACTTGATTGAGGTCATACAATTCATTGTGGGCAAGATGGTACTGGTGATGATAAGGATTTCAGTCTGGGTCACGGTAGGGTGGGTCGTGTTACCAGGGCTCTCTGACCTTCAGCACTGGCTCTGTCTCTACATGGTGGAATGGCTGTGACTCACACAGTTGGGTGTTTTATTTGCCCTCACATCACTGAAGTGACCTTAAAAAAATCTGGGCTGCGTTTTTGAGGTTTCTATTTTCCAAGGAGCTGCAGAGATGGGGATGCTGACAAAATCTTTTCCACTGGGGGTCAATAGATAGCTCCTTGGAGACTTACCTCAGATAGTATTTCTTTCAAGAAGTGTCCTCTGGCTCCCCTTTCCAAACCTGAAGAAGCTTCCCATCTTAGGATACCAACCATACTGTCTTATCTCCTTGTCATTGCAGTTGCCACATCTTTATGATATTTATCTGTGTATTTGTCCTAACCTCCTTCTGGATGTTGAGTTCTTTGAGAGTCTAGGGTCTAGGCTATATCTTATTCATATTTATGTACGTGAAAAATGGCATGGTGCTTTACTGGTAATAGTCACTCAATCATATTTTTTGAATCAATAAATAAATGCATATGAATGGCAGCTATCTTGTCAATGCCAAGAGCACACACACACATACTCAACCAAGATAGATCTTGATACTGTCATTTCCAAATTATATAATAACGATGATGGTGGTGGTAATGGCAACAATATTTTGGGTCTTTACTATTTTTCAAGCCCAGAGCTAAGTGTTTTAGATTATTATACCATTTAATTTTCATAAAATAACTTCTTTACTTTTTGAGAAAGGAGCTGAGGAATTTTGAATTTTGAGCTGTCACATTTTTAAACACTGTAGGATGCATTTTAAGTTTTTTTGTCAGTGTAAATGAGCAGAATAGCAATGCTGACTTTTTAACAATTAGGAACTTGAGGTGCTGCATACGTGTGCCTCCTTCCTGTCCCCTTTCCCGCACTGTGTGCATTTCTTTGGCAGGGACAGTCACAGCCCCTCCCTTGGTTCTACCTGTTCAGGTGTATTACAGCATCAGATATCTTTCTCTTGGATGTGGGATCTGGGACTAGTGTTAGGATAGGGTTGCCCTGCAGATGAAGTTCAGCTACCAGTAAAGGCAGTTTACTTGTACTCCTCCAAAGGCGTGTCCCTTTGCGCTTTCTGTTGACCCCTTTTAAGATGATGTTCAAGGCAAAGTTTGATCACCAGTACAAAGAATGTGGGAAGAAGGCCTAAGAAAGCATTTCTCTTTTTCTTGAATCTAAAGACAAGACCAAATTTAATTTAAAAATTGGGAATTAGTTACATACATAATGACTACCCAGAATATATTCACTTTTCTAGCATTTTCGAGCATTTGGTAGACTGCCTTGTCAGTTGAGCTGATGTGAGGCTAATTTGATTGCAACGTAATTGGCTCATGTATATCTTTTCTGTCTCAAATATTTAGCTGCCCTGTAGTGGGTATCTTCCAATACACTCCTGTATCCAACTGCACTAGTAAATATCCCGTGGTTAATTAAACAGACACTCATATTTTGGAATAATAAATCCTTTCATTTAATACTGTGTATTAAATAACCCAGTGTTATTAAGTCATAGGTATTTACTACTGAATTGGTTTCAGAACTTAAGCCCTTTAGCAGCAATGAGCTATGTGTTACGTGCACATAGAGGAGCCCTTGTGGAGCAGTGGTTAAGTGCTTGGCTGGTAACCAAAGCATTGGCAGTTCGAACCCACCATCTGCTCCATGGCAGTTTGTTTCTGTAAAGATTAGAACCTTGGAACCTCTGTGGTGCAGTTTTACTCTGTCCTCTAGGGGTACTGTGAGTTAGAATCTACTGGATGCCAGGGGACTTGGTTTGGGCTTGAGAGCCTTGGAAATGCTATGGGAGCAGTTCTACTCTGTCCTGTAGGAGTGCTTTATTGGAATAGACTCTGCGGCAGTGGGTTTGGTTTGGGCTTTGTTTCCATAAAGATGACAGCCTTGGAAACTCTATGGTGCAGTTCCACTCTGTCCTCTAGGGGCGCTGTGAGTCGGAATCTACTCCATGGTTTGCGGTTTGCTTGGTTTGGGCTTTGCTTCCTTAAGAGTACAGCCTTGGAAACCCTATGGGGGCAGTTCTACTCTATTCTCTAGGGGCACTGTGAGTTGGAATCAGCTCAGTGACAATGTGTTTGGTTGGATGTGCACTTATGTGATTTAGTAAATTGTGTAAATGTTGTTATGTGCCATGGAGTTGGATCCAACTCATAGCAACCCCTTGGGTTTCCGAAGTGGTATCACTTCAGAAGTAGATTGCCCAACTGTCCTTCCGAGGAGTGGCTGGTATGTTTGAACCACCAGCCTTCTGGTTAGCAGTCAAGTGCCTTAGACACTACACTACCAGACGTCCTAATTGTGTAGAGAGGAAGGCACTTATATCCCTGTGTTCTGCATGATGAGAGACACTATACAGGCCAGTAGCTCACCTGCTATTTTTCATTACCCTGCTACTTTCAGTGCCAATCACTGGGGCAGTGTGGTCTGATTTAGTTAACAACTTATAATAGTAGGAATTGACTTGATGGCAGTGGATTTTTTTAGTTTTAGTCACTAGTAAATAGCAATGATGGGCTCAAGCATTGCAACAATTATGAAAGTGGTACAGAACTGGGCAGTGTTTCATTCTGTTTTACATAGGGTCACTATGAGTCAGAACTGACTCAGTGACACCTAACAATAACAATAGTCGCTAGTAAGGACGTAACTCACTACGTGAAAATGGAACAAATCACAGATGTGTTAACCAGCTTCTGGAGTGAAAAAGGAAAAAAAAAGCAATTGTTAGATACACATAAAAGTTAATGCCCTAGGTTTTAGAGTCAGAGTGCTTGGGGGCAAGTAATTTAACATTTTCATGACCCATGGGATATATAGTGCCCACCTACATTGTCCGTCTCTGGGGTTTGGTGGGAAGCTCGTATCCCACTTCTAGTGCATAATGCCATCTGGTGGGGGCCTGCATAACTCTGTGAATCTGAAGAAATGGGCCTCATTCCACCAACCCTAGCACCAGAGATTCCTCCGGACATTTGTGTTCCACTAATTGTATCAAAATCTGTATTACCACAACATATTTTTTTTTCCATTTCATTCAAAATGCCTTCCATTACTAAACACATGGTTTCAACAAAAAATTCAAAGCATAAAATTGGTCTTGAAAGAGTTAACCTCCATAAGCCTCAATTTCCCCATATGCAAACTGGGGATTAAAATATAACAACTAGGGTTATTCTGAGATTAAATAAGAGAAGGCTGCTTATTTGGCACGTGCAAAATGCTCAAATATTCTAGCAGTTGCTATTGTTGTTACTCTTGATATTTGTTAGACTGGACAGTTAAGTGGTTTTGTGAAATCACATAGTTCCTGCACTTTGTTGGATCTGATGGCAATATTGGCTAATATTCATTCTTAGTTCTCAGAAGTGCCTCATGTTTAGGGAAAATGGAAAGACTATCAAAAGCCCTTTTAGAGAATGCAAGTGTCTTTCAGTTTTATGAGTAAATCTTTCTCACTGACCTGGTAAATGGAGTTGTTTAGACTTCAAACAAAGTTCAAATGGAATGTTTGATTGAATATGTTTTGTTTAATACTGTTTAATAATGTTTCATCTAATAATGACAGTTGGTCATTAATCAAGTTCTTAACACTGATTTCAGGATAACTATGACCTACGTG
Organism: Orycteropus afer afer; assembly: GCF_000298275.1. Classification (NCBI taxonomy): domain Eukaryota; kingdom Metazoa; phylum Chordata; class Mammalia; order Tubulidentata; family Orycteropodidae; genus Orycteropus; species Orycteropus afer. Next base: position 2,960,765 of record NW_006921679.1, read on the forward strand.
GTGCTGCTTCTTCGGGTAGCAGAGATTCATACATATGAATCATAAGAATTCAAGGAAGTGAGATGATTGCATTTAAAAGGGGATGTACTTCATATGAAATGAATCATGTAGAGACATTAATGAGTTGTCCTCCATATGCTTTGTGAAGTAGAGAAGGTCGGTGATAAACTGGCTTGCTTTAGATATAAACCAAAAAAAAAAAAAGAAAAAGAAAAATCAAACTCACTGCCATCCAGTGGATTCTGACTCATTGCACTCCCATTGGGTTTCTGAGGCAATAAATCTTTGTGGAAGTAGATTGCCCCATCTCTCTTCCCCAGAGCACCTGGTCATTTGAACCGCCAACCTTCTGATTGTCAGTCAAATGCCATAGGCACTGTGCCACCAGAATTCACATATCTTCTATGAGATAGATGATCAGATCCAAAACATAATTTAAAATTTCTCTTTGCACTTTATTTCCCGCCCACATTCTATTAAAAATAATAGATCTGCAGGCCTAGAAAAATATTTTGTAAAGTGCAGGCTTGAGATTTTTGTTGCATTTTGTGCACGTAAAAGAACTAGGAAATCGCTCTTCTTTTCCCATCACCTTTAAGCAGAGTTTTCTCTTGATTTATATAGTTCATGTCTTCTGTGGCTTGCCATACAGTCTGTTTGATGAGACTTGCAAAATTAATTGTTGAAAAATCCATGTAAGGGCTTTTTTTGTTAGTCACATGAGACTGACACTAGCAGAGTGTTAACCTTAGTTTCGTCTAAACTCTTAAACATAAATAGTTTTTTCAATATTTGAAGATGTTTTTAAAATAAGAACTCAGTATTAGCTAAAAAACAAAACAAAACAAAAAAACAATCCAACAAAAAGCCAAACTGTCGTCAAGTCAATTCCAACTCATAGTGACCCACATTAGGTTTCCGAGAATGTAAATCTTTTATAAGGTAGATTGCCTCATCTTCCTTCCATGGAGCAGCTGATGGGTTTGAACAGCTGACCTTCCGGTTAGCAGCCAAATCCTCAAACTAACTTTTAACAGAAAAGAGAAGAAAGCTGTGGACAAGTTGTGGTAGCCCTGTTCTGAATATCCTGTGGATGGTCATCTTGAAGCAACAGGTTGTTAGAGAACCTGAAGCTGGTGTGTGGACATAAAATCTGGACTTTTGCCTAGTTTAGGTGTTGATATTCTTAGTGAGGTAAGCAAGGGGAGAGAGGGAACTAAAAGAAGATCGTTACATTGATTTGGTATGAGAGATGGGACTCATGACTGTTTTAAATCAAGAGCATTTTTGGAACCAGAATATTTCAGTTGCTATTAATCTCTTTGAGGGTGAGATAAGTATAACAAAAATCAACACTTTTTGAAAGCAGAGATACGTGGGATGTGTATAAGCTATTTAAGTTTTTCCGAATGGAGCTCAGTAAGGTTTTACAATAGAGGGCTGGATGATTTTCTGTATAAACTGATTGAGGCTTTGGGTAACACTTCAGACTCTTATTTTGAGAGACATGACCCTCTTCTCTGAATGGAAGCTTTTACTGATATATGCTCATCCACAAATACTTAATTTCACATTTATAAAGTGGAAATAGGTTATTTTTTCTGTGAAATTACACTCTTTGTGTTTATTAGAATGTATGTGTATATATATATATATATATATATATATATTTTTTTTTTTTTTTTTTTTTTGGTATATCACGTATTGGCATATCTACGTAGATATTAGCTTATTTATTTTGCCTAAAATCTATTTTCAAAAACAAAGTATTTGTGTTTTTGGTGAAGGTTTACACAACAGGTTGGCTTCTCATTCAATAATTTCTATGCAAGTTGTTCAGTGACATTGCTTACCTTCTTCATAATGCATGAACATTCTTGATATTTCTCTTCTGGTTGTTCTATTTCTATTAATCTAGTTTTCCAGCTTTCTTGTTCTTAAATTATTTTGTCTATTATATGTTATTATCTTGATAAGTATTTTATGTAATTATTATAAGATGCAATTTGTTTGAAAAATCAATTCTTTCAGGCAATTCTTTGAAATTGAAAACAATTCTTTAATTAGTGTGAGATGACCAAAGTTGGGAGGTAATAATATCCTCTCAAAAACTACTTGTGATGCTAAGATTCCAAGCAAATGTGCTATGCTTTGACTTGCTGTCTATCTTTTCCCATTTGTTTCATAGGAATTCTGGAATTTATCAGTATAGCAGTGGGCCTGGTCAGCATTCGAGGCGTGGACAGTGGACTCTACCTCGGAATGAACGAGAAGGGGGAGCTGTATGGATCAGTAAGTACCGTGAGAGACTTTGCCAGAGTTCGTCTCATATTTAATTAGCACTGCCTCTTCTTAAAGATACCTAGAAGGGCAAAAAGGAGCTCTGGTGGCATAGTGGGTAAGACATTTGGCTGCTAAGCAGAAGGTCAGTGATCAAATTCACCAGCTGCTCTATGGGAGGAAGGTGAGGCTGTCTACTTCTGTAAAGATCTGCTGCCTTGGAAAGCCAGTGGGGGTCACTGTGAGTCAGGGTGTACTCGATGGCAGTGGGTATTTTAGGTGAGGAAATGAATCTATGTGGAAGAAGAGCTTGATTTTTTACTTTTTGAGGAAAACCATTTCCTTTTTATTAGTAGATATCAGCTCTGGATCTTCGCTAAACCAAAGTTTATTGGGAAATGATTTACATGCCAAACCATCTTCATAATCAAGTAAATAAAAATTCACAAGTGTGAAAAGTTCCATTTTCTTGTATTGAATGGATGTTATTTCTGAAATGAATTGAAATGATTTTTTCCGAGGCCTTGGCAAGCTTTGTAATTAAAATTAGAAATAGACCATACAGCGAGTATAAACCCTTTCTGTGAGCTCCATAAGAGTTTCATTATGTAGAGGAGAAAAGAGAGATGGAAAATTTTGTCAGATATTCTTGTATGTGAATGACAATATTGTAATTATTTGAAAGCATTTTGAGTTTCTTTTCTTTTTTTTCCTATCTCACTGCCCATCATCTCTAGGTATAAGCTCCTTGGGGGAGGCAGTCAGGAGTATTTATTGTGGCCTATCAATGGCCAGGGGAGCTCTGGTAGCATAGTGCCTAAGACACTTGACTGCTAACCAGAAGGCTGGCGGTTCAAACCCACCAGCCACTGCCTGGAAGGAAGGTTGGGCAGTCTGCATCAGTAGTGGTACTGCCTCAGAAACCCAAGGAGGGGTCACTATGAGTTGGGTCCAACTCGATGGCTCATAACATCACAACAACATCAATGGTGGTTTAGTGGTAGAAATTTACTCTTCCATGTGGGAGACCTGGGTTTGATTCCCAGCCAAAGCCCCTCATGCACAGCTATCACCCATCTATCAGTGGAGCTTGAGTGTTGTTATATGATGCTGAATAGACTTCAGCAGGGCTTCCAGACGAAATCAGATTAAGGGTCACAGTGGTTTGATCTGCAGCAGATGGTAGGATGGTGCAGGACTGGGCCGTGTTTCTTCTGTTGGAGGAAAGCTTGTGCCCTCAGGGAGCTTCCCCTCTGTGGAGAGAGGACTGACTTTATATCACTGCATCTCTTTACACCTGCTCAGATAACGTCTAGAACGTTGTGCATGGTACACAGGAGGTACTTAATAAATTTTTGGGAAATGTATGTATTTGAATAATAGATTATTAGTTAATATATGGGATCTCTGGTAGCATAGTACCTAAGGCACTTGACTGCTAACCAGAAGGCTGGCAGTTCAAACCCCCCAGCCACTCCTCGGAAGGAAAGTTGGGCAATCTACTTCCGTAGTGATACAGTCTCGGGAACCCAAGGAGGGATCGCTATGAGTCGGGGCCGACTCGACGGCACATAATAACAACAACAACAGTTAATATGTGCTAAGCTGAGTTTTCACCATTAAAATTTGTAGGGAAATTAACATTTAGTTTTTCATTGCAATTATTGGTGGTCAAATAAGAATTTAATCTGTATTATCTGAAATATGAAGGAGCTCTCGTGTCACAGTGCCTAAGGCATTTGACTACTAACCAGAAGGTTGGTGGTTCAAACCCATCAGCCACTCTGTGGAAGAAAGATGGGGCCATCTACTTCCATAAAGATTTAGAAACCCAGGGGGGGTCGCTATGAGTCAGAATTGACTTGATGGCAGTGAATTTTGGTTTATCTGAAGTATGAGAACTTTGATTAGAGTCTACAAAAGCTTGAAAATTAAAAGAAGCCCAGAGTGGGAAAAGTTCTGGGCTCCTTAGTGGACAGAAATGAAGGACATTTCATACAGAGAATTTTTTTTCTAGATATATTCCTTTCCTATCCATATAGTATTACAAATACATGTGTAAGGGCTAGAAGTAGCAGCATAATTTTTTTAAAAAAACTCCAGTTCATGGTAAATTATGGCCTGTGTAATAGAAATGTGATATACACTATTTTTAATGACACAAGAATAATTTTTCTGCCTTGATAAAATTTTAAACTATAGGTTGATGGATTTAGTTAGATATTTAAGTCTTTTTTTATGATTCTTTGAGAGAATAAATTATTTTAAAATATGTTTTTTAAGTACAGGAGTGAATTTTTTTTTTTGAAAAACAATACTGGGTGTGGATAGTTGTTTATTTTCTAAACAATCCCTGTCAGCACTTTTAGAAAGACATGAAGATATAAGATGAAGTGGGATTTTATATTTTAAAAATATAAAGTGATGTTCTTCTTTTGTCACATCCTCAATTTTTTTTCACTTTTAGGTTGGTCACAGTTGAGCTCAATAGAATCCTTTTTGATGTGTAGAACTGAAGTTCTGACCTTGTGTGGGTAGACGGGACTGCAGCTTATCTTAATGGTCTCCAAACTTATTTTCTTTCTTTCTTTTTTTTTGTTGTGATTTGGGTGAAAGTTTACAGAGCAAATTCACTTTCCGTACAGCAGTTTACATACCCTTTGTCTCATGACATTGACTACAATTTACCCCAATGCAACAGCTCCCCTCCCACTTCCCCCTGATAGTTACCTCTTCCCTGTGTCCATACCTCAATGCACTCCTGCTCCCTGAGCTCTCTCCCTGTGCATAAGCAGCCCTTCTTTCTCCCATGATTGTTCTCTCCAAGGAGTGTATCTACTTCAGGTACATGTTCAACTCATATGCCTGTCTTGTTTGGCTGGAAGCCACAGGTATGGGTTCAATTCCAGAGCTGAAGGGCAGCTAGGGGCCATAGTCTCAGTGACTTCACCAGGCTCTATTGGGCCAGCAAACCTGGTCCCCTCTTTTTTTGTTCCAAATGATTTTGAGTTTTGTTCCACATTGTTCTCACTCTCTGTCCAGGATCTCCTACATAAATCGCCCTCTGAATGGTTGACATTGGTAGCCAGGCACCATCTAGTTCTTCTGGTCTCCTAGTCGTATAGGCTGTGGATTGCATGGTGTCAGTTGTTAGAACTAATTCTTTCCATGAATCTTTGGTTTTCTTCATTCTTCTTTGCTCTGGATGAGGAGAGACCCATGGTTGCATCTAGATGGCTGCTTGAAAGCTTTTAAGATCCCAGTAGCTACTTGCCAAAGCAGGAGGTGGAACAATGTTTTATGTAGTATGTTATGCCAGTTGAGCTTGAGATCCCCTGTGACTATGGTCCTGAGTCCACAGGTTCAACTACTTGGTCCCTCTGGGTAACTGGCTGTGACCAAAAAGTGACTACAACCTTGTCCTTTGTCAGCTCTACTATATACCTGGGGTCTTCAAACTTTTTTGATCACATACTCCAATCAAAAAAATTTTTGAATGTGGATTTCAAAGTATGCATATTTAATTACCTGGAAATTATATGTGTAAAAATATAGTTCACGTATATTATTTTATATGACATGCATCAATGTAAATGTTTTAAAAGGGCGAGATTAATGACTGAACAAGAACCAAGCTAGCCAATTGAATTGACTCTCACTCATAGCAACTCCTTGTGGGTCAGAGTAGAACTGCACTCCATAGGATTTTCAATGGCTAATATTTTGGAAGTAGATTATCAGGCCTTTCTTTGAAGGAGCCATGGATGGACTCGAACTCCAACCTTTTGATTAGCAGCTGGGTGTATTAACTGTTTGCAGTACCCAGTAACCCTTAAACACAAGTAGAGGCCATACTATTCCTTTTTCCACCCATGGATCATCACACACTCCACAGTTTAGAGATAGCCAGTCTGTCTTCCATTCCTATGCTTAAAAATTTAGACTCCTGAAGACATGAATAGACACTTCACCAAGGAGGATATTCAAGC
>NW_006921679.1:2968679-3023103 GCF_000298275.1 Orycteropus afer afer
AAACTGTGGTCAATGTCATGAGACAAAGTATATGTGAACTGCTGTATGGAAAGTGAATTTGCTCTGTAAATCTTCACCCAAATCACAATAAATAATAAAAAAAAGAAAGAGAAAATAAAAAATAGATTCCTGAAATTTACTAGTTGACAAGGAGAGCAGATACAACTTTGTGGTCAGCAGAATTACCTCTACATTTGTTGTCCTCGCTGAGCTGAGTCTTGTCTTCCCCATTTAGATTATCTCAATGCTTCCTTAGTAGTCTCTTCCTCTCATATGGCTGCCCTCCTGCCTTACACAATCCTAGGTGGTAGCATAGTGCTGGGTGTAGGGTTAGGGGTCAGTTTGGTATGCGGATGTAAGACTGAATGAAGACTGGTGACAATATTGCCTGCAGTGGTAGTGAGATAGTATAATGAAGAACATCATCTTGGCTCATTAAAGTTTTCTATGAATCCAGAGTGTTGTTCTGGGCTCTTCTAGTACCTTCCCTTCCACGGATGCAACCACAGAGCTAACCTAAAGTCCTCCCAGAATCTCATCTAGGCCAAAGGGAGGTCCAGGAAAAGGCTCTTGTTCATTCTGTGCTTGATATTTACATTTCTTCTGGTGTGAAGAGAGTCATCAGGTTGGGAAACTGCTCTGAGGAAAGTATGACAAGGAACCTTTCTCCATACTGTGATTTCCATGTGGAAAGCTGCTTCCCTGCATCCAGTTTCTCCCATCTCCAGCCCATTTTCCACATCTATGCCAGAATTACCTTTCAAAAGCCAGAGAGGAATGTCACTCCTTGGCTGAGAGTCCTTCAGAGACTTTCCTTTGTAGTCTGTAGCATCGTATTTAATACTTTTCATAAACCACTTTTCCTGGATTGACTTTGCTTATGTCCTCTCTTGCAACTCTTTGCCCATTTTTGTCACATACTTTGAGACCATCTATTATTCATACTCTGAATGTGTCATGCAGTCTGATTCATACGTGTGGTCAAGCTAGCCCCTGTCTGTGGAATGGTTCTCTTTTTCCTTCTCAACATGCAGCACTCTTTAAGACTCAGTGAAAATGTTACCTCTTCTGTAAAACCTTTACCAAACCCCTAACTCATACTCTAGCTTCAGGTGTTCTCATTGGCATTTCTTATTACTTATGTTTTCCTCTGGGCCGCAGTCAAACTTTGCTTATATTTCCATTACCACACAAGTGACAGTATGATTTGTAGTATGGTCCGTCATGTTTTCTGTATTAATGTATGAAAAGGGCATGAACCACTATTTTTTTTTTTTTAAAGTTGTTAATCACGTAGGAGCACTGGTGGCATAGTGCCTAAGGCATTTCATTACTAATCAGAAGTCCGGCGGTTCAAACCTACCAGCCACTCCTTGAAAGGAAGATTGGACAATCTACTTCTGTAGTGATATGGTTTGGAAACCCAAGGAGGGGTCGCTATGAGTTGGATCTGACTTGGCAGCAGTGAGTTGTTTTTTTTTTTTTTTTTTTTTAAACACGTAGCAATGGGTCTTACTCATGGCATATGTTCAATAAATGAACATTGGATTGAAATGAATTAAAATAGTCATTTATTTCTATCCTTTATTAAATATATATGTGTAGACCTTGCTGTATCTCTGTTTGTATGGCCAGTGAGTATTTAGGCTTCTACTTGAATGAAGACTCACCATCTTCCATTCCCATGCTTAATTGGACTGTGTATATGGTATCCCTGGTGTATATGGCCCGAGGGGGATGTGGCTGAGGCTGGAGAAAGAGATCGTGTGATGGTGAGAGCCTGGGAACAGGAGTCAGGAGACTTGAGGGCTCTTTCTATCTCTGTGACTAACTACCTACCCAGCCTCGTTTTCCATACCTATAGTATGGAAAGGTTGCGTTAGACCTCTGGAATATCCCTTCCCATTCTGGATCTCAAGAATCCTGTGTTTTGGAATTTTCTGGCTGCACTGGTGAGCCTTCTAACTTGTGATGCTCTCTCTGCACACAAAATGTTTATGCAGCTAGATCTTTCTGCCTCTTATGGATAGAGCAGGGAGGCTTGTTCCCTGGGCAGCCAAGTTTTCCCTGTGGTCCATACCTGGTTCAGGTGAGGGGGCAGTGATGACCAAAGATCCTTGCTGTTTTGTGGCCAGGAAGTTCACAATTTCCCTTTGGTGTGGCAGTGGGAATGACGAGGGACAGAAATACCTCTTTTTCACTTTGATGAAACTGAGAATAGGAAAGAAAAGAAACATGCAGTAAATACATATTTAAATACATTAATCATTGTAGCTTAAAGAATATAGTAATTGAAGTTGTGTAAAGCTCAATTAATTAAAATGGAGAAGCTTTGTTTCTAAATATTAGAAGAGCTGTGAAAAGACTGAGCTCATTATGAAACAAGGTCAATAAGGGATTTGGGGAAACCGCAGTCACTTTTATAAAGTAGTATGTAAATGGAGTAAAAGGAGTTTTGGTGGAATAGTGGTTAAGGCATTTGGCTGCTAACCAAAAGGTTGGTGGTTCGAACCCACCAGCTGCTCTGTGGAAGAGAGATGAGGCAGTCTGCTTCCACAAAGATTTACAGCCTTGGAAACCTGATGGGGGTCATTTTGAGTCAGAATCAACTCAATGGCTGTGAGTTTTCCTTTTTAAATGTAGTAAAATTCATTTAAGAATATACCTTGGTATTTTGAATTACTTTTCTCATTTCATCCTTACAGCTCTTTAGTCTCCAAGTTTACCTTGAAAGTCGACCTGCGAGGTCAGAGGTGAATGGGCTGACACCTTCAAAAACATACCATGACTCCAACATTCTATTAGAATGTGGAAATAAAAAAAACAATATTGCTAGTGCGTATCATGATTGATTATTAGAAGGAAAACTTCAATGATTCCAACTCTGGAGTAAAGGTTGGGTGTTGTATTCATGTTTTAATTTATACTGTATCCAACCATTCATTCTGCAAGCATTTATAACTACTATCTGCCTAAAAAACCAACCAACCAACCCACTGCCATTCAGTTGATTCTGACTCACAGTCATAGACCCCCATTGGGTTTCTAAGCATGTTCTTTACATGTTCTAGTTCTTTACAGAACTAGATTGCTTCACCTTCCTCTTGTGGAGTAGTTGGTGGGTTTGAACTGCCAAAGTTGTGGCTAGTAGCCAAATGCCTTATCTACTATGCCATCAGAGCTCCTGGTGATGTGCTAAGTATTAAGGACATGATAATGAAACAAGTATCTCAAAATCTGGTAGGGGAGACAGAAATTATTCAGTACAAGGTGAAAAGCACTGTCCCAGAGGAGTGTACAAGGGTCTCTGGGGTCCAAAATAATGTTCCAGTAACTGCCTTGGGAAGTTGGTAACATTTAAGCTGTATCTTGAGGAATGAATAGAAGTTTCAGAAAAGAAAGGACAAGCAAATTAGGGCATGTTCTGTTGTGTGTGCTGTTGACTCAAAGAGCATGTTGTGTTACTGTGTGCCATTGATTCAATTCCATCTCATAGTGATCCTATAGGACAGAGTAGAGCTGCCCCATAGTATTTCCAAGACTATATAGTCTTTATGGGAGCAGATATCACCAGGTCTTTCCTTCTGTGGAGCAGCTGGTAGGTTCAAACTGCCAAACTTTTGGTTAGCTAAATCACTGTGCTGCCAGGGCTCCTTCATTAAGACATAAGCCAAAACCAAACTCACTGTCATTGAGTTGATTGTGACTCATAGTGACCTTCATTGGATTTCCAAGGCTGTAAATCTTTACAGAAGCAGACTGCTTCATCTTTCTTCCATGGAGCAGCTGGTGGGTTTGAACCACTGACTCTTTGGTTAGCAGCCAAATGCCTTAGCCACAACACCACTGAAGCCCCTTAATTAGGACATATAACCCTTTAAATATAAAGATTAGAATACTTTGTGTGTCTGAAATTTAGAGAGGGTGTTAGATCACTCACACACACATACATTCACTGACACCCCACATATACAAACACATATTCAGACAGAGGATTAGAATATTAGTTTACATTTGTCACTTCTGTTTGTTCTTGGCAAAGAGACTGGTGGTCAGGCGCAGAAAATTACTCTTAAGGTCTTCATCTGAGTACAATCTACATACTTTTAAAACATCGTGAGTAATTGACTATATAATAAATGTCTCACTAAAAATGCTAGGAGAATAATTAATCTCCTTCAAGAAGGTTACATTGAATGGAAGGTATTTTTGACTTTGTCATTGAAGAAGTAGCACGGTCGCTAAAATTGGAATGATATGGAAATGAATAGCATGGGATCTGCAGAAGTGATGTGAAAAGATGCCACCAGACTGGGAAATACTAGCATTGTTGCTTTGTACTTTTATAGCACTCAATTTATTCTGCCCAGCATTTTAATTTATGTAGGTTTCTCTCATTAGATTAAGTTTTTGGTGTTGACTCTTCGTCTTAATAGTCCTTCTACTTCGTAAAGGCCCAGCAGGGTACTTTATGTGCAGTTGGCCCATGGTCAATGTTTATTGACTCATTTACTCCACTGACCACAAACATGCAAAGCCTTACTATATTGGAATATTATGAATGATGATGATTATTAGCTATGGTCAAGTTGGCTCCAATTCATGGCGATCCCATGTATGTCACAATGAAATGTTGCCTAGTCCTATGCCATATTAATGATCACTGGAAAATTTGAAAGGAACTCTGGTGGTGTTGTGGTTAAGACTTTTGGCTGTTAGCTACCCAGAGAGACTGAGTAGTTGAACCTAAGGGCTTGGGACCATAGTCTCAGGGGACATCAAGCTCAATTGGCATAATATACTGTACAAAACATTGTTCCACCTCCTACCTTGGTGAAATCGACTAGGATCTTAAAAGCTAACAGGCTGCCATCTAGATGCAACGATGGGTCTCTCCTCGTCCTTTGGTTTGAAGAAAACCAAAATTCATGGAAACAATCAGCCCTAGTGACTGGTACACCATCCGATCTGCAGCCTATACAACTATGAGACCAGAAGAACTAGATGGTGCCTGGCTACCACTGACATCCACTTGGAAGGGGATCTATGTAGGAGATCCTTGATGGAGAGGGAGAACAATGTGGAACAAAACTCAAAATCATTTGGAGGAGGAAAAGGGGGGGACCAGGTTTGCTGGTCTGATAGAGCCTGGTGGAACCACTGAGACTATGGCCCCTAGCTGTCCTTCAGGTCTGGAATTGAACTCACACCTGTGGTTTCCAGCCAAATAAAAGACATATGAGTTGAACATTTACCTGAGGTAGATACACTCCTTGGAGAGAACAGTCATGGGAGAAAGAAGGGCTGCTTATGCACAGGGAGACAGCTCAGGGGGCAGGAGCCCATGGAGGGATGGTCACTGGGAAGAGGTAACTGAGGGGAGGAGGTGGGAGGGGAGCTGTTGCATTGTGGTAAACTGTGGTTAATGTCATGAGATAAAGTGTATGTGAACTGCTGTATGGAAAGGAATTTGCTCTGCAAATCTTCACCCAAATCACAAAACAAAACAAAACGAAAAGACTTTTGGCTGTTAACCAAAAGGTCAGCAGTTCAAACCCACCAGCTGCTCCAGAGATGGAAGATGAGTCAATCTACTTCCATAAAGATTGACAGCCTTGGAAATCCAACGGGATTGCTATGAGTTGGAATTGACTTGATGGCAGTGAGGTTTTTTTAGGTTTGGCCTGTTTGAGTCCATTGTGGCCACTGTTTATTTTGAGTGCTTTTCAACCTAGAGGGTTCAAGACCCAGAACTGTACTGGGTAATCTTCTATGTGATAAATAGGTTTTCATTGGCTAGTTTTTGGAAGTAGGACACTAGACCTTTCTTCCTAGTCTGGAAGCTCCATTGAAACTTGTCCACCATGGATAGACTCTGCTAGTATTTGAAATACTGATGGCTAAACTTCCAGCATTGTCAAAATGCACAAGTCACCACAGAATAACAACTGACCATTTGTCATTCAGTGATGTTGTTGTTGTTGTTGTTATGTACTGTCGAGTTGGACCCGACTCATAGCGACCCCTCCTTGGGTTTCGGAGGCAGTATCACTATGGAAGTAGATTGCCCCATCTTCCTTCTGAGAAATGGTTGGTGGGTTTGAACCACCAACCTTCTGGTTAGCAGTCAAGTGCCTTAGGCACTAAACTACCAGAGCTTCTCATTCCATGATAATACTACTTAATATGTGGTTGTCAATTTGTAGAGCCACGTGTTTCCACAGGAGTCATCTCATTTAACTATGAAAGCTGAAAACAAGAGAGGCTAAGTCGTCAAAGGCAGAGAGCTCAAATGGTAGAGTGAGGATTCAAGCCTAGTTCTTCCAGCCCTGAGTCCAGTGGTTCTGAATCTCATCATCATAATGTCAGAGATGCTTGTTAACATGGGTGTTCACTTGTAGATTTGATTGCTATACTTCTAGGGATACAATTAGGCCCATGGTTTAAGTGGATCCATGGTATCAACAACCAAGGTGTGATGGATGTTAGCATTTACATTTCATTTAATAAATATATTAGTTGGGGATGGATTTCTCTACTGGGTAGAAACTTGTGAGTGAAAGAAGTTCCTTGCATGCTATTTCCATAGTGATGAAGGTGCAGGAACCTTGAAGATTCATGTGCCCCAGCATTGAGTAATATATCAACCCCTTTATAAGGAAAAAATAAAGAATCGCAGACCCCTAGAACTCCATGTTGACTTAAATTATTTTTAGTGTGTTATCTAAATATGTACAAACAAAAAACTAGATATAAACTAGGTATACTTACACCTCTTAAAAAACTCACTGCCATTGAGTTGGATCTGACTCACCGTGACCCCTCCCTGGGTTTCTGAGGCGGTATCAGTATGGAAGTAGATTGCCCAACCTTCCTTCCAAGGAGTAGCTGGTGGATTTGAACCACCAGCCTTCTAGTTAGCATTCAGATGCCTTAGACACTGTGCCACCAGAGCTCTTAGACAACCACAATCCAGAATATATCTATACTAAAACTCAAACTAAACTCAAAAACCAAACCCACTGCCATTGAGTCAATTCCAACTCATAGTGACCCTATAGGACAAAGTAGAACTGCCCCATAGGATCTCCAAGCTTGTAAATCTTTATGGAAGTGGACTGACTCATCTTTCTCCCATGGAGTGGCTGGTGAGTTTAAACCACCAACCTTTTGGTAAGCAGTGAATGCTTTAACCACTGTGCCACCATAGCTTCTTCAATTAAAGTACAAGACCAATAAAATCCAGATGATCAAAATTGATTTACCGGCAAAGACGATGTTATTTGACTGAAACAAAGTACTTCCTGGTAAGTAGGGCAGTGGTTGCTGTAGCTTAGACTTCTTTGAGCTCAGCGTGCTTGGTCTTCAGAGGACCTTCTGATAACTCAGTTCTCCTGCCATTTCTTCTTCCTGGAGTTACTGAGAAACCAGGTGTCACTTGGCCTTCACTTATCTCAAACACATCACTTAATGTACCAACTAGGCCTTTTCTTTTCCAATTACCCCTTGGTAAGTAGTCCTTGACTGCTAACCAGAAGGCTGGTGGTTCAAACCCACCAGCCACTCCTCAGAAGGAACGTTGGGCAGTCTACTTCTGTAGTAATACCGCCTCGGAAACCCAAGGAGGTGTCGCTACGAGTCGGGTCTGACTCGATGGCACATAACAACAACAACAAGAACAGGAAGTAGCTCTGGTTGGTATAAGGCATTTGACTCCTAAGCAAAAGGTCAGTGCTTTGAACCCACCAGCTACTCTGCTCCACAGAAGAAAAACGAGGCAGTCTGTTTCCTTCCATAAAGATTTACAGCCTTGGAAACCCAATGGGGGTAGCTATGAGTCTGAATCGACTTGATGGGGTTGAGTTTGGCTTGGTTTAAATTACCCCCTGGTGGTGACGGTAGGGCTACTCAGTGCTGAAAGAAATTTTCATACATTCTTGGAGGGCAGTATTTGCTTATAGGGTGGATAAAATGAAAATATGAAATTGAAATATTCTTATAGAGAACTCGTAGACCCCTGAATATGTCCTTTATCTTGCGAGGATTTGCAGATGCCAGTTTTCCTTTTATGAAGGAATTGTCATACATGTAAAACTCTAGGAAGGAGTGCCAGTGGTTTGTTGGGGAAGGAGCCTTCATGCCTCCATGAGGAATTCTGCAATAGCAGTGCTGAACAGATTTTGAATAAACAGAACAAACTTGTGTGTTTATGGAATAGGATACCGTACCAAACGGCAAGGCACCACTAAATTTAATAATTTGTTATTATGTTGTGTCAGTTCAGATAGCTTTGATGTAGACATTCAGATATGTTCTGTATATGGAGTCACCAAGGAATGCAATTCCTATAAAGGAAGTGAAAAAGGCCATTTGCTTAGTAATCTACCTGATACCAGGCACACTCTGGAAATGGGTGCTTTTTAACAGGTATTTTTGTTAATTGAGCATTGCCTTGTGTTACATGTGTGCATTGCCAATTTTCCAAGGATTAAGTAATAGTTCTTTGATGTTTGAGGGCCATCAGCTCAGTGTAGAATTTTCTACTATAATTTAGTTCTTAAAAATGTCCTTGTTTTAAGATGAAGAGAGTGAGATTTTAGTGGCTTAGTGAATAACTTAAGGTCACACAGTAAGTCAGAATTTAAATGTAGGTATCTTGATTCTGAAAGCAAATTTAAATGTAGGTATCTTGATTCTGAAAGCAAATCTGGTGGCACAGTGCATAAGGCATCTGACTGCTAACCAGAAGGTTGGCAGTTCAAACCCATCAGCCACTCTGCGGGAGAAAGCTGAAGCAATCTACTTCCATAAAGATTGTCAGCCTTGGAATGACAGTGGGGGGTCTCTATGAGTCGGCTTTGACTTGAAGGCAGTGGGTTTGTTTTTTTGATTTTATTCTGATTCCAAAGGAGCCCTGGAGGTACAGTGTTTAAAGTTCTCAACTGTTAACCAAAAGATTGGTGTTTTCAACCCATCAGATGTTCTGCAGGACAAAGATGTAACAGTCTGCTTCTGTAAAGATTGACAGCCTTGGAAACTCTGTGGGGTAGTTCTACTCTGTTCTACAGGGTCACTGAGTCAGAATAGACTCAATTGCATTGGGTTTGTTTTCTTTTGGTTTATCCTTATGCCACCTTTAGTGCCTTCCCAATACATCATAGTAAAGGAGCACATCTTGTCTGATCTACAAAGATGTAGATCACCCATTAAAAAAAACAATTCTTTATTTTTATTGAGGTGTAATTAACATAATATAAAATTAAGCATTTAAAAGTGAATAATGCAGTGGCATTTAGTATATTTGCAGTGTTGTGTGGCTACCATCTCTGTCTAGTTCCAAAAGATTTTCATCCAAGAGAGAATTGTGTACTGTTCTGGTTACCTAGTGTCACTCTGACAAGAATATACCACAAGTGGGATGGCCTTAACAAACAGGAGTTTATTCTCTTACAGTTTGGAGGCTTTAAGTCCAAGTTCAAAGTGCCAGGCTCTAGGGACTGGGTGAAAGCCCCCCTCAGCTCTGCCTCCAGCTCCCGGCCCACTGGAGCTAGAGGCTTTTCTTCACTCAAACAGCTGCTGGCTGCTGAGGCTGCCAAACCCAAGGTTGACAAGTAAAAAGGCACAGTCCTGATGTTACCAAACCACACAGCAGGACATTAATTCAAGACCATTGTTAAGTCCCATGGTTGGCTGAGCATGGCAGGCTGCTAAACGACATGGCTACATTCAGGGTCCAAGCGTGCCATAAGCTAGAGACCATTCCCAAGGCTTCTCTTTATACACAGGAAGCAGACTATATATCCAAAGCAACTACTCAGCTGCTTGTGGTAGATCCCACCGTGAAGTTCATTGCCAGTCTCACCATGGGGAATAACTACCACCAGCTGCCCAGCCACTCAACCAGGTCCAGCCAAGTTGACACACAAACATAACCACCACTTTTACCCATCAGACAGCTGTGCCCCATTCCCTTACAACCCACTCACTGACACTCACTCACCTCAATGCTTAGCAACCACCAGTCTTCTTCCTGTTTTGGACTGTTCAATTTTGTAAATAAAAATATTTTAGCCAGAATAACCACATATTGGAGTAATAATAATAATAATAAAAAAATCAAACTCACTGCCATCGAGTCGATTCTGACTCACAGCAAACTCCTTTGGGTTTCTGAGGTGGTTATCTTCACGGAAGTAGATTGCCCAGTCTTCCTTCTGTGGAGTGGCTAGTGGGTTTGAACCACCAACCTTCTGGTTAGCAGTCAAATGCCTTAGGCACTATGCCACCAGAGCTCCTATTGGAGTAATTGTTGTTGTTGTTATGTGCCATCGAGTCGGACCCGACTCATAGCGACCCCTCCTTGGGTTTCCGAGGCGGTATCACTACGGAAGTAGATTGCTCCATCCTCCTTCCGAGGAGTGGCTGGTGGGTTTGAACCGCCAGCCTTCTGGTTAGCAGTCAAGTGCCTTAGCCACTATGCTACCAGAGCTCCCATTGGAGTAATAGTATAGGTTTATTTCACATATATAATTCTGATGCAGTTTTTCCTTTCTGTTGGCTTAATTTTTGTCTAGTTTTTAGTATTTAGTGTTTGTTTCTTTAGCATCTACACTCCTGGCCATTAGTTATTGGAAAATCATCCTTTGCAGAATTATTTGTTTTCAGTTAAGTGTATATCGTTTAGCAGGGTAGCTGAGTTTACCGACCTACTGAGGCTCGTTTAAAACATCTCCAGGTAATAAGGCCAAAGGTCTGGAGATTTTGCAGGCTTCGGAAAGGATTGATGTATTTATTTATTTATTTATTTTGGTTTTGAATGTAGGTATTTAATGCTCGGCACTGAACCCAGTTGAACCTGTTCTACTTTTTTTTTTTTTTTAATAAAAAACATTTTATTGTGGTTTGAGTGAATGTTTACAGAACAATTTTCCCATTCAACATTTTATACACATTGTTTTGTTTCTTGACATTAGTTCCTATCTGTTCATGTAATGGCACTTTTCCCACTTCCTCTCTGGGTTCCCTGTTTACAGTTTGCTCATCTTTCCCATCTCTTCCTGTCTTCTCAACTTTATTTTTGGGCAAATGCTGCCCTTTTGGTCTCTTTTGGTTGATTGTTCTGAGGAGCTCATCCCTCATGGGTGTTATTGTTCCCTTATTAGGCTTATCTGTTGCTTGACTGAAAGGTGATCTTCAGGAGTGAGTTCAGTTCTAGGTCTGAAGGGTGTTCAAAGCCCCATGGTCTTGAGGCTTCCACTAGTCTCTAAGAGGCCAGTGAGTCTAGTCCTTTTTATGATTTTGAATTTTGTTCTACATTTTTCTCCCACTCTGTCCAGGACCTTCTATTCTGATTGATCCCAATCAGAGTGGTCAATCATGGTAGCGGGGCACCATCTAGTTCTTCTGGTTTCAGGCTAGTGGAGGCTGTGTTTCCTTGAGTCTTTGATTTTCTTCTCTCTTCTTTGCTCTGGACAAGAAGTGACCAGTTGTAGAATCTTAGATGGCTGCTCACAAGCTTCTCTTCTTCTTTTTAATTGTGATTTGCCTGAAGGTTTACAGAGCAAATTCATTTTCCACGTAACAGTGTTTCATGACATTGAATGCAGTCCCCATAATGTGAGAGCTATCTTCCCATTTCTTCCCTGTGGTCACCCTTTCCCTGGGTCCTTCCTTCCCATGCATTCCTGCCCTCTGAGCAAATACTGCCCTTCTGATCCCCCATGATTGATTATTCTAATGAGTGTACCTATCTGGTGTAGATGTTCACCTTACATGCCTGTCTATTGTTTGGCTGGAAGCCACAGAAGTGAGTTTAATTCCAGGCCTGAAGGGTAACTAGGGTTCATTGTGTCAGAAGTTTCACCAATCTCTGTCAGACCAGTAAGCCTGGTCCTTTCTTTTCTTTTTAAAATGATTTTGAGTTTTGCTCCATATTTTTCTCCCACTCTATCCAGTATCTCCTGCACTGATCCCTTTCAAAGTGGCTGACAGTGGTAGCCAGGCCCCATCTAGTTCTTCTGGTTTCATGGTCATTTAGGCTGAGGTTCACATGGTCTACTAGTTTCTTGAAATAATTGTTTCCATGTCTCTTTGGTTTTCTTCATTCTTTGCTCTGGATGAGGAGAGACCATTTGTTACATCTTAGATGGCTGCTTGCAAGCTCTGAAAACCCCAGTTACTATTCACCAAAGTAGAATGTAGAACAATGTTTTCGTGTAGTATATTATGCCAATTGAGCTTGATGTCCCCTGTAACCATGGTCCTGAACCCATGGGCCCAACAACTTGCTCTCTTAGGGTGACTGGCTGTGGCTAAGAAGTTATAATACCTTTGCCCCCTGTTAGCTCTATTATATATATATGTGTGTGTGTGTGTGTGTGTATGTGTGTATAGACTTTCTTATAGCACATACAGATACATATATAGAAATATTTTCTGCCAAATTTATATAGGGTCATGGGTATATTCCCTTTTGCCTAGACATACCTGATCATTCAGCCTGTTTACCTATGTGTCCACCTGTAGATTAATTTTTGTTATTATTGACAATCTAGTATTATTTATGTAAAAGTGTTTATCTTTGTTGTCTGTACCTCTTGAGCACCTCTTTGTGTCATCTTTTTCCTTAGTGTTATTGTGTTGGCCATTTGCTTTTGGTACACTGCATTTCCTTTCCCCAAAATCAATACTTCTTTCTTAGCTATCTAGCTCACAAGCTTTTATGACCCTAGTTTCTACTCACCAAAGTAGAGAAAGGACTTATCTTTGATCATCAATTGCTGAGTGTATAAATTCCCCAGGCTCTGTGATTGAGAGTTAGGGGGAGGACAGTCTGTGTCCTGGAGTAATATACTATGGGTGGGTCTTTCTTCAGGCTCAGAAGTCCTGGAGCATAGCTCCTCACCATAGTTTTTCCCATGATCTCAGTTCCTGTCTCTGACTCCCATTGTGTTTACTTATGTTTCCTGGATTCCATGTGGTTGCATTTTCTGAAGTGCCCCTGTCTCAGTCTCAGTCAGAAAAGTCTGATGAGGAAATCTTGACAGAGAGGGTTTAGAAAGGCACTTCCCAAAGCTACTACTCTTGGTAGAACTGACTGGAACCTATCAGACTGCAAGCTCTGTGAGGACAAGGACTTGGTTCCTCTTATTCCCATTGTTCTATCAGTGGTTAAGACAGCACTTTGCAAGTAGTTGGTACTTCAAAAATATTGAATGAATGAATGTATTTCAGTGGGATCCCAAATCACCTCTCTTCTTTGTTCCTACAAGGAGAAGAATAGGCAGACCCTGGTTTAGAAACACCTTATTTATGAATAGGTATTGAGTGCTACCACCAATCTTCCGTCATTTTGGTGTACTGTGGTGGCTTGTGTGTTGCTGTGATGCTGGAAACTATGCCACTGGTATTTCAAATACCAGCAGGGCCACCTATGATGGACAAGTTTCAGTGGAGCTTCCACAGTTAGGCAGACTAGGAAGAAGGACCTGGCAATCTATGTTCCCAAAAATTGACCATTGAAAACCTTATGATTAGCTGTGGAATATTATCTGATACAGTGCCAGAAGATATGCCTCTCCAGTTGGAAGACACTTAAAATTTGGCTGGGGAAGATCTGCTTCCTGAAAGTAGAGTCAACCTTAATAATATGGATGGAGTAAAGCATTCAGGACCTTCATTTACTAATATGACATGATTTTAAATGAGAAGAAACAGCTGCCAATACCCATTAGTAATTGGGATGTAGAAGGTATGAAATATGAATCTAGGAAAATTTGAAGTTGTCGAAAATGAAATGGAATACTTGAGGATCAATATCCTAGGTATTAGTGAGCTGAAAGGAACTGGTATTGGCCTTTTTGAATTTGACAGTCATATGGTCTACTGTGCCAGGAATGATAGATTGAAGAGGAATGGCATTGCAGTCATTGTCAAAAAGAATATTTCAAGGTATTTCCTGAAGTACAGTGCTGCCAGTGATAGGATAATACCCTTACACCTACACAGAAGGCCAGTTAATATGACTACTATTCAAATTTATGCACCAGTCACTAATGCCAAAGGTGAAGAACGTGGTGATTTTTAAGAACTTCTGCAGCCTGAAATCGATCAAACATGCGATCAAGATGCATTAATAATTACTGGTGATTGAAACGTGAAAATTGGAAAGAAGAAGGATCAATAGTTGGAAAACATGGGTTTGGTGATAGAAATGATGCTGGAGATCATGTAATAGAGTTTTGCAAGACCTATTCATTGGAAATACCTTTTCTCAGCAACAGAAATGATGACTTTACACATGGACCTCACCAGATGCAATATGAAGAAGCACAGCATCATCAATCAGAACAAGGCCAGGGCCAACTGCAGAACAGACCATCAGTTGCTGCTCGTATGCAAATTCCAGTTGAAGCTGAAGAAGATTAAAACAAGTGTTTGAAAGCCAAAGTACAAGCTTGAGTATATCCCACCTAAATTTAGATGTCATCCGAAGAACAGATTTGATACACTGAACACTAATGACTGAAGACCAGATGAGTTGTGGGATGACATCAAGGACACCATACATGAAGAAAGAGAAAGACAGGAAAGAAAGAAAAGACCAAAAGAAGATATCAGAAGAGACTTTGAAACTTGAGCTTGAACATAGAATAGCTAAATGATGAAGTAAAAGAACTGAAAAAAAGATTCCAAAGGGAGGGTTGAGAAGACAAAATCAATTATCCTAATGAAATGTGCAAAGACCTGCAGTTGAAAAACCAAAAGGGAAGAACACATTTATCATTTATCAAGCTCAAAAACTGAAGAAAAAATTCAAACCTCGAGTCGCAATATTGAAGGATTCCATGGGCAAAATATTGAATGATGCAGGAAGCATCAAAAGAAAATGGAAGGAATATACAGAGTCAATGTACCAAAAAGAATTGATTGATGTTCAACCATTTCAGGAGTTAGCATATGGTCCAGAACCGAACCAATGTTATTGAAGGAAGAAGACCAGGCTGCACTGAAGGCATGGATGAAAACCAAGGCTCTAGGAATTGGCGGAATACCAATTGAGATGTTTCAATAAAGGATACAATGCTGGAAGCACTCACTCATCTATGCCAAGAAATTTGGAAGACTGTTACCTGGCCAACTGACTGGAAGAGATCCCTATTTGTACGCATTTCAAAGACAGGTGATCCAACAGAATGCAGACATTATCGAACAATGTCATTAATACGACATGCAAATAAAATTTTGCTGAAGGTAATTAAAAAATAGTTGTAGTAGTATATCAACAGGGAACTGCCAGAAATTCAAGCCAGATTCAGAAGAGGACATGGAACGAGGGATATCATTGCTGATATTGAGGAGTTCTTGTCTGAAAGCAGAGAATATCAGAAAGATGTTTACCTGTGTTTTATTGACCATGTCAAGACATTTGATGGTATGGATCATAAAAAATTATGGATAACATTGTGAAGAATGAGAATGCTAGAACACTTAATTGTACTCCCCGGGAACCCGAATGTAAACCAAGAGACAATAATTCGAACAGACCAAATGGTTCCTGCATGATTTAAAATCAAGAACGGGTGTGTTGGGATTCTATGTTTTCACCATAGTTAGTTAATTTATTTTGGGAGCTCTGGTAGCATAGTGCCTAAGGCACTTGACTGCTAACCAGTAGGCTGGTGGTTCAAACCCACCAGCCACTACTCAGAAGGAAGGTTGGGCAATCTACTTCTTTAGTGATACTGCCTCGGAAACCCAAGGAGGGGTCGCTATGAGTTGGGTCCGACGACACATTACAACAACAACAACACCAACATGTTGAGCAAATAATTTGAGAAGCTGACTATATGAAGATGGCATCAGGATTGGAGGAAGACTCATTAACATCCTGCAAAATGCAGATGACACAACCTTGCTTGCTGAAATTGAAAGGGGACTTTCAGTGCTTACTGATAAAGCCTTCATTATGGATCACACCTCAACAGAAAGAAAGAAAAATCTTTACAAGTGGACTGAAAAGCAACATCATGATAAATGGGGAACATGTTGAAGTAAAGGCTTTCATTTCACATGGGTCTATGATACCAGTGCCCATGGAAGCAGCAGTCAAGAAATCAGACATCATATTGCACTAGGCAAATTTGCTGTGAAAGACCTCTTTAAATTGTTCAAGCGTGAAGATGTAATTTTGAGAACTAAAGTGTATCTGACCCAAGCTATGATATTTTTAGCTGCTCCATATGCATGTGAAAGCTGGGCAGTGAATAAGGAAGGTCAAGGAAGAATTCATGCATTTGAATTATGGTGTTGGCAAAGAATATTGAATATACCATGGATTCCCAGAAGAATGAACAAATCTGTCTTGGAAGAAGTACAGCCAGAATGCTCCTTAGAAGTGAGAATGGTGAGACTTTGTCTTATGTACTTTGGACGTGTTATTAGGAGGGATCAGACCCTGGAGAAGGAGATCATACTTGGTAAAGTAGAGGGTCCCTGAAAAAAGGGGAAGATTGATACAGTGGCTGCAAGAATGGGCTCAGATGTAGCATTGGTTGTGAGGATGGCACAGAGCCAGGCAGTGTCTCATTCTGTTGTACGTGGGGCCACTATGAGCTGGAACTGACTCAACGGCAGGTAACAACAACAACAACAGTGTTGAGTGCCAGATGAGGTGCCCCATAGACCAGTGGTTCTTGAGCATTTTGAGTACGAGACTCCCTTTTTGATAAAAAGCATTAGGGAGGCCCACATGAGAATAATTGTACTTGTCGTGGGTTTTGACTATGCCAAAAACTGTGAATCCATTAAAATGAGTTTGTTACAGAGCATCCCTACATAATTTCGAGCCTGTCTGTGTGATGAGTGTTTTATTTATTTAGTTTACTGACAGTGCTTGGTGTTTGAATGGACTCTTGGAATCTGTACAACTAACTCCTGGCTTCCCTAGTCCTGAGCCTTGCTCCGCACCCATGAAATCCAATTAGTTTTTAAATTGGGGGCTGTCAGTGCAACCGCTGAAAAGCAGTGTTAGGTACATCAGAAACACAAACTCACTGCTTCCAAGCTCTTCCTGGTGCTTCTGAGTCTTTTCTACCACGTCTGCTTTAGATCAGAATTGGGGTTCATTGTGAACCTTAAAGTGCTCTCCAGTCAGTCAGTGTGTCACCCATTCATTCTTTTACTCATATATTCCCTCTCTTACACTCCCACTCATGTCCACTTACAGATATGCACTCATGTACTTACACTCATACATGCTCACACATGCTCACACTCATTCACTTATACACTCACACACACTCTCACTCACACTCACACACATTCACTCACAGCTCATATTCACTCACAAACTCCTGCCCTCACATACTCACATTTACTTATTCACTCATTCTCACACACACTCACACTTATATTCACTTGTACACTCATTCATACTCACACACTCAACCACATTTGCTCACACTCATGTTCACTCATATGCTCACACACTCACACATTCACTCACACTCATATTCACTTACACCCCCCACCCTCACACACTCACTCACATTTACTCACACACACACTCAATTACACTCCTATTGGCTCACAGTCACTGTCACTCGCTCACACGCTCACATTCACTCACATTCGTATTCATTCACACACTGCGACTCACAGACATAACTCACACTGTCACATTCACATTCACTTACACACACTCACACGCTCACTCTTCCTCGCTTGCCTCTTGCTTTCTTTCACAAGGTCAGCAGGCATTTGTTGTCACCAACTATAAATGTGCCAGTGACTCGAGGTGCTGAGGATACAAATGCCGTTCTGTTAGGGGAGTGTGACATGTAACCCAAGACTTAGAATTTGATGTGATAATTGTTATGATAGAGTTCTGTCAACAGGGCTCTGAGAATTTGGAGGAGGGAACATGATTCCAAGAGAGAACATCAGGATTATCACAGAGGAGATGGTGGTTGAGACAGATGGAGGAAAACAGGCAGGTGTTCCCTGCAGAGAAAAAGCCGTGAGGAGGCAGCTATGTGGCTGGGTTTACAAACATGGCGGCTGCCAGATGTGTGCTGAGCTGGTCCGTTCCCTTGGCCTTCCTTTGGTCCCTGCCACAGTCTTGTCCTTGCTTCTGTTTCTCCTGGCTGCTGACATTTGGAGGGTCCTTCTCCTGTCAAAATTATTAGCCTCTCAGGGTATACACATGGAAGGAAGGTTGGACTATCTATTTTGGTAGTGATGCCGCCTCCGAAACCCAAGGAGGGGTCGCTATGAGTCAGATCCGACTCGACGGCAGTGAATTTGGTTTTGGTTTAGGGTATACACAAGCCTGGCCTGGGACCTGGCTTTGAGGTTCCCGTGAGCCTCACAAGAGTGAAGTGGGAACCAGGGGTCACCTTGGCAGTGGCCTGGCCACTCCATCTCTCCTATTTCTGTCTGGGACTGGCTTTACTTGAGCAGAAGCATCGTTTGTCAGCCTGCTGACCTGGTGCACCTCAGTAGTACTGTGGCAAGTGGCTGAGAGGACCGTCTGCACCCTGCCACTCCAGCTGCAGAGGGTCCCCCTTAAGGAGCTAAGGGTCAGGTGTTAAGTGGAGAGGCGTGTAGGGAGTCTACCCTTCTCTCCTGGATGCTGAAATCTGCATTGTGGCTTACGTCAACTTTGTAATGTGGTGCCCACAGCTTAATACAGTCTTCTAAGAATAGATGTGCCAAGGTCATATGAATGGCATGACTGTCTATACGGTGCAAATGTGATTGCTTTACTGCAGTATGAAGTAGTTTTTGCCTTTTAACTGCCATGTTGCATCATGTGTTCTCATAGAATTTGCTATTCAGACTCAGCCCTGGGTTTCTTTGTGTTCCCCTGGCTGGCTTGCCTCCCTCCTTTCTGTCTATCTCCTTATATCCCCTTTTGTCCCTTCCTCTTTCCTCTCCTCTTTCTCTTCTCCCTCTCCCCGTGTTTCTCTCTTTCCCACATGAATTTCTGTGCTTCAGACTGTGTTTCAGTGCTCCTTGATTGTGTTGACTTGTATTACTTTGTTTTCTCTCTCCTTCAAGCTGACTTTCAATTTGTTGTGTTTTGGTGGAATATTCTAGTCTATACTTTTATTCTGAGTTGTTTTGAACTTGGACATAGAGCACAGGGCTTAGAACTCTATCGCTTACTAGTTGTGTGACCTTGGGCAATCTACTCAAAATTCCTGAGACTTAGTTATAAAATAGGGCTAATAATACCTACTTCATAGCATTATTGTGAAGATTAAAGGACACAATGCCTATAAAGCAAGCAGCACAGTGCCACTCAATGAATGTTAGTTCCCTGAGCAGTTTATGGATCACTGTGGCCGACTAAGTGAACTCTGGTGGTGTAATGAGTAAGGCATTTGGCTGCTAACCAGAAGGTCAGCAGTTCAAACCCACCAGCCACTCTATGGAAGGAAGATGAGGCAATCTGCTTCCATAAAGATTTACAGCCTCAGAAACCCAGTGAGGGTCGCTTGGAATTGATTTGATGGCAGAGAGTTTGTTTTTTTGGTATGGCCGATGATGGAAATGTGCTAGTGCAATGTTTGGTATATCTTAATTTATGTGAAATATACTGGAATTTTGTTTCCTTCATGTTTGAATTTTGAAATTATGATTTATGACATAGTCTCAGAAAACCAACAGACATTCTCCTTCAGATCAAAATATGTCCTTTGTCAAATTATACTCTAAAATGTTAACCATAAAGACTTATTAACAAGATTAATTTTACATACTTTATTCTTATATCCAGCCAGCTCATTATTACTCGATCCACTTAGTTAGAAATTTCTTGTATTAGGGATTTAATTTACTTTGTGATAATGATTATTTTTATTTTAACGTTCACATATTGGCGAACTCATCAGTGCCAATGGGAGCTAGGAGCTGGGGACCCTGGGGTTTTGGATGACTCCCAGAGACAAAGTTCATCCACAAAGCAGTTTTACTTAGGATTTCTCCGTGGGTGTTGAGTGGAGATGGGGGTCGAGGAGGTATAAGCTTTGGCTGGGGGTGGTTGAAAACTTCAGCAGTCATGTAGATCATTCCCACATATGATGGCGAGGGTGCTGGTAGTATTTGCCTTCGGGGTTGCACTTTATCTGCCTTTTGTATGTGCCCAACTTTCCCTCAGGCTCAAGTTTCTACAACACTGCTAGCTTTTTGTTGACTTACAGGATTTCATTTTCCTTCCAAGTATGTTCCCTAAGGGGAAGTTCATGATGCAGGGTTTATTGGTCAGGCAGATGGTTGATTAATGACCAATTTTTGTTGAGGCCAAAGTTGAGAAGAGGGCGTAGCAGGCCTACTAAGGCAAAGGAAGCAGTAGGTAAGATCCTCTCAAAACAAAACAAAAAAAACCCTCACTGCCATAGAGTCATATCTGACTCATAGAGACCCCTCCTTGGGTTGCTGAGGTGGTATCACTACGGAAGTAGATTGCCCCATCTTCTTTCTGAGGAGTGGCCGGTGAGTTTGAACCTTCTGGTTAGCAGTCAAATGCCTTAGACACTATGCCACCAGAGCTCCCAGGGAGTTCATAATCCTGATGGTTTCTCAGGGAGGCTTGAAGGGGAGACCCTTCTGCCAAACTAGCTGTCTTCTTCTCTTTCCTTCTTTCTGCTTCGAAATTGCAATCTCATTCTCTTGGCTGTTTCTGGGAGTGTTAATTCTGTCTGCGTTTCTTCCCTGTCTGCAGTGGGCAACTGATGCAGAATGTTTTACTTCCTTCCTCTCCCTATTTTCCAACTTCACTGCAGTATCTTTTTTCACTTCCTGTTCAATATGTCCTTCCAACCTTACTGTGGATGACGTATCCTGCTCTCCACATTGTAGTATTTCCAAAATGGAATTAAAAGAGTCTTCAACTTTGAGTCTAATTAATATTGCTCATTAGCAATTATCTACCTGATTGATAAACCATACAGCAGCAACTTCCCTACGAGAACTTATTTAGAAGGAAAGTGAAATCTTGAAAGCTAGCAGTGTCGTAGGGACTTGAGTCTGAGGGAAAGTTGGACATGTCCAAAAGGCTGAGAAAGTGCAACACTGAAGAGAAATAAGATCAGGACCCCCTCAGTCATTATTTGGAGTGATCCATACAACTCTTGAAGTTTTCAAACACTCCCAGCCAATACTTGTACCCCCTCCCCCCCATCTCCACTCAACACCCACAGGAAATCCTGAGGGACCAAAATCTAGTCCAATTCCTTCATTTTATAGATAAGGGAGCTGAGGCCCAGGAGTGTTAACTCACCTATGGTAACCAGATTGTGTGTGCACGTGCGTGCACATGTGTGTGTGTGTGTGTGTGTGTGTGTGTAGGGTTGACATTCTTTTAAGGAAATAATGTAGATCTTAGTTTTTTAAAATTTTTTTTGGCGTTATGGTCCCACAATATTTACTGATCTTTCAGTTTCTCTCATTTATTTCTACAAACCAAGTCCTGAACTTAACCTTATGAATCATAGACAGTGGGAGCTCTGGTGGTGTAGTGCCTAATGACTGCTAACCAGAAGGCTGGCAGTTCAAACCCCACAGTCACCCCTCGGAAGGAAGACTGGGGAATCTACTTCCATAGAGACGCTGCCTTGGAAACCCAAGGAGGGGTCGCTAGGAGTTGAAATCTACTCAACGGCAGTGAGTTTGGTTTTTGGTTTATCATAGAAAGTCTCCTGGCTACACTTTTCTTTTTCAATTGCTCCCTTCACGATACATTGGGTGACATGGTGGCATCACAGTAGTTGGAGTCCATTGTCTCTGTGTAGGACTTTTTTGTGAATCCATTACTTTTCCTTAACTTCACCTTGACTTTCTCCTCCATTGTCTATCACTGTCTGATCCTTCACTACTCTCAGTTCTGACTAAGGTGATGTCTCAGTTATGTAGTGTTTCTATAATGGAACAGTGGGTGGCTTTAACAAACAGAAATTTATCTAAATTCAGGCTGCCAGTTCTAGGGGGTGGGTTTTCTCTCCCTTTTAACTCTTGGGGAAGGTCTTTATCTCTTTTCTTATATTCCTTGGTCCTGGGAGGTCTTTTGTGTGGGTTGGCATCTCTCTTTCTCTGTTTCTGCTTGCTTCTCTGTCCTCCCTTATCTTCTTTTATATCTCAAAGGTGATTGGCTTCAGATATGCACAGATATGGTCTCTTGAATATAAAAAAGGAAATCCATTCCCACATGGGATTATAACCACAGATATAAGGATTAGGATTTACAACACATATTTTTTGGAACATAATTTAATCAGTAATAGGTAATACTTAGTTTGAAGTATTTTCAGCTTTTGCATATTTTTGATGTGCATTTTAAGTGGTCACTGAGTGACAGTATTACACTTAATAGTGCTTTATACTTGTAATACTACTTTAATAAATGTCCCATGTACATTTTTTTAACCTGTTTTTCTAAGGCTCTGTGGTGGCATAGTGTATAAGACGTTTGGTGCTAACCAGAAGATCAGCAGTTCAAACTCACTAGCTGCTCTGTGGGAGGAAGATGAAGCAATCTACTTCTGTAAAGATTTACAGCCTTAGATACCCAGTAAGGGTTGCTATGAGTCAGAATGGACTCAATGGAAGTGGGTGGTGGTGTTCTAAGATCATAAAAGAGATTTGAGGATTTTTTTTTCCCTTAGGTTTGTTTGTGGAAAAATAAAATGTACATTGATTACACATTGACACAAGCAAAAATATTTCCTAAGTAACTATTGAACTTCTCAAATTTGAATTCTATCTTGAAAAAGACTTTTCCCCTGTGGGATGTATCTCTGAACATGTTTGGAAAGGTTTATCAGCTAATAAGATTTTCTAAGCAAATCCTCATTTTTATAGGCAATTTCTAAAAAAGGCCTCTAATTTGTAAAGTGAGGTTAGTCTGTCTGGTGGTGGAGTGGGCAGGTTCTGTCCTTGGCAGTATTATTGGTGCCACATGGTTGGGGAGTGTGAAGCATACAAGGAAGTGTGTGTGTACACACGTCTATATTCATACTGGGGCCCCCAATTTTTGAGTCCCTTAAATACCCAGCTGATCAGCTCCTGAGGAGAAGATTTTTTTTTTTTTTTAAGGTGGAATTAGAGTGAAAGGAGCTCTGGTGGCACAGTAGTTAAGGCGTTCAGCTGCTAACCAAAAGGTTGGTTGTTCAAACCCACTAGCTGCTTCATAGGAGAAGGCTGAGGCAGTCTGCTTCTGTAAAGATTTATAGCCTTGGAAATTGTATGGGGGCAGTTCTACTCTGTCCTGTAGGGGCGCTATGAGTCAGAATCAACTCACTGGTAGTGGTTTTGGAGAAAAAGTGAGGAGAATGTAGGAATTCTTAATTTTCTATGTTTGTCCATCTTGGTGAGTCAAAATGAATAATTGCCTACCTACTTTCTTCATTTTCTGTTGACTAGATGCAACTGGTTCAATTGTCCCCAATCCAATTTCAGTGATAATTATGATGAACGGAATCATGAATATAAAAGCAGACCCATCTGGAATAGTGGGGATTTTAAAGAGGTTTTGAAAAATGGGATTTAAGGTGAGGCATATTGAGGGCACAAGGGGGGATCTGAGTTGGAATGTCTAATAAAATAAGAAATAGTGCCCGTCCTGCCTCATCTCTCTGTGTTTGTTACTTTCTGTCTAGTTGGGGACTTCTCCCAGGAGAGAGGAGTAAAAGACCTGGCTTCTTATTAATGGTCCTTTAGTCATTATATTTAATCACTCCCATCCTTGAAACAACTCCCATTAAGGCTTTACTGCTGCTAGATTATTAATGAGGAAGAGTACAACTGTATGAGTAATTGTGGTTAAGGGAGGTTTAAATACCATGACTATAATAAACAGTAGATATGAGAATGAGTGATTACATCAAAGTCATTAACTTATAAAATGTGTGGGAACTCCACAATTAAGCTCGTGTCTCATATAGTCATTGATCATGGCTTTATGTGTTGTAGTAGTTAGTTGATGCAAGTAGTTTAAGCAACCCATTGGATGGTGTGGTTAAAGCTACATCATACCTATAGTAGTATGGAAATCATATTTTAATATGAATAGCAGCACTCATGAGCTTTCAATGAGAACTATTACTGAGACTCAAATTTTGAAACAACTCCAATTTTTTTTGATGAGGATAGATATGAATTGGGTATAACAATGCCCATGTGAATTACACATTTAAAAAGTTTCTAATATTTTAAATCAGTGTCTACATGAGTTTATGTCTTCTAACATGCCTAAATATTCTCTGGGGTGTACTATAATTTTCACATTATTATCTCATACTTTGGTTTTAATAGGATTGGTCAAAGTTTTGATGTTTTAATTTCAATTTTTCCCACTGCTAAGAATTTGATGATAGAAAATGAAAAAGAGGTTTCCATAGTTGCTAACATTCACCAGATTTTGTTCCAAAGTATGGGCTTTAGTAGACTTTTGAATTAAATCCACATTGCCCATCCAAGCTCAATGATATAATCCAATAGTTCAAAGATAGGTATGCCATAAACAGCTATAGTTAAATAATCTAAAAAAAGAAATTAAAACATGGAAATACAATAAAACAGGAATTGATCACTTTATAGTGGAATACTCTATAAACTGTCTGCATTGGAAACATGTGGTGAGTTTTAAAACATCTGAGTTCTATAATTCTAAAGTGTATAGTTTTTTTTGAAGGCACTTTTTCCCCCTCTTCTACATATGTATAAAAAATAGAGGTTAATTTTTTTTTTCTTTACCATCCCAATTTGTATTTTTTAGCTTATTTTATTTAATAAACATAATTTGGAGTACATATACATAGCATAAATATATTCACCCCAGGTAAGTATTTTATTACTAAGAACTGAAGTGTAATCACAAAGAGATTAAGTATGTAAATCACACTACTTTATTATCTATCTAAAACAAAAATCACATGTTGAAACATAACCCCAAATCAGAATAAGAAAAAGTTTAAAGCATGTAATGGTATAGATAATAACAAAGCCTTTAGTTTTTAATGCTGATTTTAATTTTTAAGGTATGCAGGCGTATCTGTGTGAGATTGTACCAGTTCTGTCACTACAAGTTGTAATCGATTCAGTGGTGGTGGTTTTGTTGTGGTTCTGGAGAAAGAGTGAGAAGAAAGCAGGAATTCCCAATTTTCTATTTGTCGTTGTGGTGAAACAAAATGAATAATTGCCCATCTACTTTCTTAGTTTCATTTTGGACAGATGTGTCTGATTTAGTTGTCCCCCCTAATTTGAGTCACTGGCACTTTCGAACTGTGCCACTAGTTTTGTGATAGAAAGTCTTCCCAATTTCATTGATCCTGTTAAATGAAGTTAAACATTCTTCCCATGAGACTCAAATTTTGAAACAACTGATGACTGAACTCTTAACCATGATGGAAAATGCTGACTGTAGATTAAACTGTTTCAAATCACCTAATTCATTTTCTTCTTAGGGTTGCCTAGAAGGTTCTGTTATGTATATATAAGCAAGGCTGTAGTAGCCGTCTAGGGGAGAGAGAGAGCTGTGTTGACTGACCTATGAAAATGTCACTTAAATTTCTTAGCTGATTCAACTTCTGTTCTTTAAAGGGATTTTTTATATTCTGAAGAAAATGTGTAAAATGAGAACCTATTCTTAAGTGTTGAAAACAAGTTAGGGTCCCATTCTTAGGTTGTGGTAACTCTACGACTGTCGAATATGGTTCAGGTTTTCTGTTTTCCTTCCCTCTCCACCCATCCTTTTGCAAAATTAATAGCATTTTTTAAAATTATGTTTTGAGGGAGAGAAGGAAAACGCTTCTCTTAGAAGAGTGACTGCCCTTCATTTCTGAGCATACTGTGTGAATGCCAGCCCTTTCTCTCCTGAGCCTTCCTTATAGCCTGACCCTTAAGAACAGCACTAGGAGTAATGCTGAATGAGAGGATCTGGAGGAATCACACTGCTTAATGAAAAGTAGAAAAATTGAAGGTGGCTCCAGTCACAAGAGAGCAGCGTCTCCAGTAGGGCTCTTGGAAACGGCTGGCTCTAATGGCTTCATTACAGTAATAACAAGATCCTGTGGCATAGCCCATGGGCAAATCATTTCACATCTGGGCCTCTCTCTCCCATGTACTAAGTGGGAAAAATTTAACTAGCTGTGTCGTAAGGCTTGTTCCAGTTCTAAGAGATTATGATGTTAATAGAATGTCTTCAACCACCTTTGCTTGTTGAGGGCTACCTATGTGCACTGAGTCACTGTACCAAAAAGAATTGGTCATACCAGCAAATTGAGGTCCTGCAAGATTATATTTATTTGTATCATTAAAGTTGGTTCTACTCTGATGAGGCAACTCTATCCCAATCGTACCTTGAGTGCCTTCTGACCTAAGGGGGCTCATCTTCCAGTGCTGTATCCGACAACATTTCCAGGCTATTCGTAAGGTTGCCCAGTAATGTATCAGACAGTGTTTCTCTGCTATTCATACAGTTTTCCCTTGCCAATTCTTTGCAAAGTGGATGGTTTCTTCCTTCTTCCTAGTCTGTCTCACTTCTTCCTGGTCTTGAAACCTGTGCAATGTGTGCAACCCTACTGGCTTTTGAAATACTGGTGGCACAGCCTCAAGCCTCACAGCAATGTACAAGCCACCACAGGATGACAGACTGACAGACAAGTTTGTCTGCTTTAGCTGTTGGAAACCTCACCCATGTCAGGAGTAGCATATGATCAAGAACTGATGGGACTGAAGGAAGCTGCAGTGAAGGCATTGGTGAGAAACAGAGTTCCAGGAATTGATGGAATACCCATTGAGATGTTTCAGCAAACACTGTAGTACTGGAAGCACTCCTCTCTGCCAACAATTCTGGAACACAGCTACTTGGCCAACTATCTGAAAGAGATGCATATTTGTACCCATCCTAAAGAAAGGTGATCAATGGAATGAGGAAGTTATTAAATAGAATCATTAATATCACATGCAAGTAAAATTATGCTGAAGATAATTCAAAAATAGTTGCAGCAATGCATCAACTGGGAGCTGCCATTTAGAAATGCAAACCAGATTCAGAAGAGGATGTGTGTGGAGTGAGGGATATCATTGTGCTCCGTCTGGTTGTCAGTGGCTGAGTTTTTCGAAGTAGACCACTAGGCCTTTCTACCAAGATTCCTCTGGGTGGGCTCTACCTTCCAACCTTAAGTTTGTAGCTGAGTGTGTTAACTCTTCGTACTAGCCAGGGACTCCAGGGAGATTTGGAAAGGTTAAACAATTAGTTGTAATTGTCATAAAACTAGTGAGGGGTGAGGTTGGGAGTCGAGTTGGGCTTTTGACTTCAAAGCCGGGTTCTTTATTATTGTGCCAACTAGCTATATTCTGCTGAGGTTACCCAGTATATATTTTTAATCCAAGAAAGGTCATTGTGCTATAGCTGTGCTATATAAGCAAACGGAATGTAAATTAGTACATAATTTATGGTCCCAAAAGCAGGAGGAATTTAAGATTAATTTTGTAGTGCTTGTCAGATGATGTAATATCCTGTGGAGAAAAAGAAAGCTTCATTTTTTTACAATTTTTATTGTGATTTGGGTGGAAGTTTACAGAGCAAATTGGTATTCCTTTCAACAATTTATACACATTTGGTTTCATGACATTGACTGCATTCCCCACAATGTAACGGCTCTCTTCCCACTTCCTCCCTGTAGTTACCTCTTCCCTGTGTCTTTCTTTCCTATGCATTCCTGCCCTCTGAGCTCTCTTCCTGTGCAAATACTGCCCTTCTGGTCTTCCATGGTTGATTGTTCTAAGGGGTGTACCTTCTATGCCTGTCTGTTGTTTGGCTGAAAGTCACAGGAGTGAGTTCAATTCCAGACCTGAAGGGTTATTAGGGGCCATAGTTTTGGGGGTTTCACCAGTCTATCAAACTAGTTTGCCTGTTTTTGTTTTTTTTTTAATAATGATTCTGAGTTTTGTGTATAACCCTACTCTTTTTTTACTTTTTAAAACTTTTTATTGTGATTTGGATGAAAGTTTATAGAGCAGGTTGGTGTTCCATTCAATAGTTTGTACACATTTAATTTCATGACATTGATTGCAATCCCATAATGTAACAGCTCTCTTCCCTGTGTCATTATTTCCTAGGCATTCCTGCCCTCTGAGGTATTTCTCTGTGCAAATACTGCCCTCTGGTCTCTTATGCTTGATTGTTCTAAGGGGTGTACCTACCTGGTATCAGTGTAAGAAAGCTTCATTTGCAATACCATTACATGCCCCTTGTAGAACTAAAGGCTCAGTGTACAATTACATGCATTGGTTCATTTTCTTAATTAAAAAAATACACACAATTTGTTTAGAAAACTTACCTAATTACCACAAACCAAAACCAGCCATTAATAGCCAGAAACAATCTTACCCGTGAGGGGAATGTGTATTACACAGAGGGAAGTAAAAAGTAAAATGGCTGTTAATGCCTTTAACACACTACTTTTGTTTCCTTAGTCTTAATGGGGTGGCATAGTGCCTAAGGCATTTAACTGCTAACCAGAAGGCTGGTGGATCAAACCCTCCAGCCACTCCTTGGGCGGAAGACTGGGCAATCTACTTCCATAGAGATATACCGCCTTGGAAACCCAAGGAGGGCTTGCTATGAGTTGGAACTGACTTGATGGCAGTGAGTCTGGTGTTTTAGTTTTAGTCTTAATGGAGATGAAATAGAAATCACATTTGGCCTAACTCTCCTTACTGTAGGAGGAGTATAGACTGTTGTACCTCCACAGAGAATGCCACACTACGTTTATATGTAAAGGGAGGTGAGAAGACCATTTCTCCGGTGTGACCTCCTCCTCCTGATGTGCAGATCATCTCTAAAACAAGACAAAACAAAAACCAGTAAAAGCCAATTGCTGTCCATTTGACTTGCAACTCATGGTGACCCCATGTGCTCCATAGGGTCTTCAGGGGCTGAGTTTTTGGAAGTAGATCATTGAGTCTCTCTTCTGAGTCACTTCTGAGTGGGCTCAAACCTCCAACCTTTAAGTTGGCGGCCAAGTGTGTTAACTGTTTATACCACCCAGTGACTCCAGAGCTTCTCCTGTTGTTGCCAAGTTGATTCCTACATATAGTGACCCCAGGTGACAGTAGAACTGCCCTGTATGGTTTCCAAGGCTGTCATCTTATGGAAGCAGACTGCCACATCTTTCTCCTGTGGAGCTGCTGCTGAGTTCAAACTTTGGACCTGTTGGTTTGCAGCCACGCTCTTAACTGTTGGGCCACCAGGGCTCCTTAGAGCTTCTCCTAAACCACAAAACAAAACCTGTTGTTGTCAGTTCCAATGCATAGTGATCCTATGTACAACAGAACGAAACACTTCCTGCTCTGCACCATCCTCACAGTCAATGTCATGCTTGAGCTCATCGTTGGCAGCCACTGTGTCAATCCATCTTATAGAGTCTTCCCCTTTTTTGTTGATCCTCTAGTTTACTAAGCATAATATTCTTCTCCTAGCAACCCCCAAATGAGAGTAGACCAGTCTGTAGATGTAGCTACAAATAACTTGTCAATTTCTACAATGTATTTTGGTCCTATTACCCCAGTGTCAACCATCCTACGTCTTCCCATCATTTTTGTCCTTGGCCAGTGTTTTGCTTTTTCTTTCTGTGTTCCCCTGCTCAACTCATTCAGCAAAACATCTGTCCAATGAGATCAAATTTTGCTGGAAACCTACTCTGTTGTCTTTGGTCATCAGGAAGAGGGCTTGTGAGGAAGTACAGGTCCCCTACTCTGTTGAGTGTTTTGAGCTCTTGGATGACTTCAAGGATAGAAGCAGAGAGACATGTCTATCAGTGGGCTTATGACTGTGTCAAATACTCTCTCTTTCTCCCTCCTCTCCTCTCCTGACTTGCTCCACAGCAATGGGAAATGTTGGGCTCCACCCAAGTCATGTCTAGGAACTCATTGTGCTAGGTTATGTTCTTACCTGCGTACCGTAATAACGATGCCTGTCTTTTGGGGAAAAGGCTCTGGTAGTACAGTGCCTAAGACACATGAATGCTCACCAGAAGGTTGGTGGCTCAAGCCCACCAGCCACTCTGTGGAAGAAAGATGGGGCAATCTAGTTCCATAAAGATTTACAGCCTTGCAAGGCCAATGGGGTCACTACAAGTCAGAATCTACTTGATGGTAGTGAGTTTGGGTTTTTTTTTTTTTTTTTTTGGTTTGGTATTCTGGGGATGCATAAAGTTTGCTGTCTGTCCTCTGTATCTGCATGATAGAAATGGGAGAAAGTCAAAGGCCCTTATCCATGCTTCTGTCTTGACTCTGTGCATGTCCATGCATTTGTGTCCTTGGTCAATATTTTTAAAAAGTCATTTTGGTATGTATTTTAAAAAGTACCATCTAGGAAGGCATTTATTTTAAGAGTTTTCATTGATTGCTTTCCAGAACAAAAAAAAAGTTCACTAAATCCTGTTGCCTTGTTTCTGCAGGGGCCAGCTCAGGAGATATGTTTTTGTGTGCTGTTTGGATGTGACATGCAGGTTACTTCTGGTCATTACTGCTCACGAGTAACAAACTTTAACCTCCTACATTGTGGGGTTCAGTGGGAACCATGCCTTCATGACGCTAAGGTGGAGTGAGAAGGAGCAGCATATTTGTAACAATGTGGAATTGTTCTACTCAGGGAATGTAGGAAAGAAGTACCCTCTTGGTAGTTGAGAGGGTGGTGCGGTGAGTGGGGGCTGCTTCTGTCTAAATCCAAGGAAATAGGAGGGGTAGAACCTTTATTTTTCCTTCTTTGTACTCACACTCGGTCACTCAGCCATGATAGACATTGTTCTATCTTAAAATGTGGACCCAGGATTCTCTGCATCATGATTCCACAAGGTGCCTGTTACAAATGCACGTCTTGAGACTGCTTGGATCAGAATTGTAAAGGATCTTGGCTCAGAAATCTGCATTTTAAGCAGGCATCCCTGGGGATCCTTCTGCACACGAAGTTTGAAAGCCACTTTTATAGGGCAATATATAAACTTTCCAGCCTAACCCAAAACCAAAAAACCAAACTCAACTGCCATTGAGTTGATTCTGACTCATAGTGACCCCCATTGGGTTTCCAAGGCTGTAAATCTTTACAGAAGTAGATTGCCTCATCTTCCTTCCATGGGGCAGTTGGTGGGTTTGAACTGCTGACCTTCTGATTAGCAGCCAAATGCCTTATGCACATGCCACCAGAGCTTCTTTAAGGGGGGTGAAAAAATCTGACTTAGAAAATATATATTAAAGATGAAGAAGGTATTTGAACTTTTGGCTTTAACCAAGACTTCCACTCCCAGGTCGTTCACCATTCTTATTTCTACAGTAAAAATGAGAATGACCCATGACTTTTATTGTCCTTTGCCCCTTTGACTCATTCAAGTAATTGGCATATTGGGAAGCAAAAGCAGCCTCTGTTCTTGAAGAGGGTCCTCAGTTTACCAAGAAAACATGCATAATCCTTTGTGCTTTGTTGTTGTTGTTGTTATTTACCTTTGTGCTTTAGTCATTATGAATCCAAAATCAGAATGGAGTTAATTTTATACAAATAACAGCTTTTGCAGAATGAGTGAAAATCAGTGTTTTCTTATTGGAACTCTATTGTGTAGCCAACAAATATTGAATTGTGCAGCAAGTAGTTCCTTTTGCAACATATTCATTTATGTTTTCTTTTTACAGGAAAAACTAACCCAAGAGTGTGTATTCAGAGAACAGTTTGAAGAAAACTGGTATAATACGTACTCATCGAATCTATATAAGCACGTGGACACTGGAAGACGCTACTATGTTGCATTAAATAAAGATGGAACCCCAAGAGAAGGGACTAGGACTAAACGGCATCAAAAATTTACACATTTTTTACCCAGACCAGTGGACCCAGACAAAGTACCTGAACTATATAAGGATATTCTAAGCCAAAGTTGACAAAGACAATTACTTCACATGAGCCCTTAAAAAAGTAACCACTATAAAGGTTTCACGTGGTGGGTTCTTATTGATTAGCTGTATCATCACGTCAGCTCCACTGTTGCCAAACTTTGTCGCATGCATAATATATGATGGAAGCTTGGATGGAACATACTGATTTTGTTCTGCACTTAAAGGTCGGTCCTCCTCAAGGATTGCCTATGCCACTTGCTTGATTTATTGTGAAAGGAAAGGAGAGTGAGAGATTTGCGAGGGAGGGAGTGTGAGTGCTTGAGTGGATAGGTAAGAGGGGAAAGTTGGAGAAAGAGGGGAGAAAGCCGAGAGGCAAACGGCCTGATGCATGCTGGGAAATAGACACGCTTTTAAATTTTTGATCAGTTGTACTTCATTCTATATCAACATAGCTGCCATACTTCGACTCATCAGGATTTTGGCTGGTGGCCTGCGCAAGGGTACACTGCATTTTCAAAGGCATGGAGGGTGCAGTCTTACTTCAAAGACTTTTTTCAGTTAATTCTCACTGGTTATCAGCCCAGTGACCTTAAAAGCAAAGACCTCTTAGTAAGAAAAAAAAAAAAAAAAAGGAAAAAAAAAAAAGAAAGAAAAAAGAAAAAAAAAAAGTTAAATTTATTTATAGAAATTCCAAAGGCAACATTTTATTTATTTTATATATTTATTTATTATATAGAGTTTATTTTTAATGAAATAATGTACAGGCCAGATAGGCATTTTGGAAGCTTTAGGCTCTGTAAGCATTAAATGGCAAAGTCTGCTATGAACCTGTGGTAAATTCATGCAAGTCAATAAAACAGTGCATGGATATGAGAAATTCTAATGACCCTAAATGTACTCGAGGCGACAATCGACTTTGTGCCCATATTATTGTAAACGTATGCACATCACTCATGACACTGAGTATTCACTCTTCAGACTGCTTGTTTCACAGCTTTCCCCCAGAGGATTAAAGAGAAACTGGGTCTTGAACTTTTATTCCGTGTCTGTAATATTTCCTCTCTCATAAGTGACTTACTCTATCATTGTAACTTCACGGTTATGAAAAATATAAGGGTTGGTATATATCCTACTTGTTTAAATCTATCGCTGAATATACCAAAGCTAAACAATAACTATGCTTTTATTTTAGCTGATCTGCAGAACAACAGGACTAACATCAAACATTGTACTAATTTAGAATTCTCAGAAAAAGGAAAAAGCTTACATAGCACAGATTTTTTTTTTTAAAGGGCCAAGAATCAGATTAACAGGATCATTCTTGTATACTTTTATTTGTGCACTTGGTTATCAGATAAGGAATTATACACGTACCATCGGGGTCATTGTAATAACACCTTTTATAGAAAATTGCTTTCAGTGTGAACTGTCATAATACATGGTAATAGCACCCTTAAGGTAAAACTTACAGAATGAAACTAATAAATCTTTATCAATAATGACAATGAGGGGGAAAGTATTATACTTGTTGACTGTGTTTTGTTTTTAAAAATGGTCTTCACAAATGCTCAAATTTTTTTAGAGGGGAAGTTACTATATAGAATATCTTTTACAAGGCTTTTATAATATTTTATGCTGGAAAGCATAAAAGTACATATTTCTTTGGTAGCAATAATTTTGGAACTTGCCCTTGGGCAAGGGAGACTATTTCTTACTCTATACTAAGGAGTAAAGAGCCAAATTCTTAAAGCAATATTTAAAGAAAAAGGAATTTATAACAGATTCTCATACCACATAGAATACTTTCTAGCCTGTTAGGTTGGGAGATTGAAAGGGACAGTTAAAGAATGTGTTGAGATTGATGTAACTAATTTTAGAATTTAATATTCCAACTCTGGTTTTTCTCCAATGCACGTTCTCTATGAAAAATAAAAGTATGTCACTGACAAGTTAAAGCTGTTATGAAAGAGAAGTGCATGAGTGACTGTCATGAGCACATGGAAACTTCTGTGGTCCAAGGCAGAGTGTCATGGTGCCCTCCTGCTGATGGGCAGGTAGGAGAAACAGCATCTAACATTTGGAATTAAGAAATATTTTGGGAGGTGGGGCCAGAAACAACATAAAATAGCTGATTTATGGTAAATGTCAGAATGTCCTCTTCAGTTATTTTCTTGGGAGTTTTTATATTCTAAACTTAAACCACATTTAATTCCAATAAGTAGTATTCTTATTTATTATTTAACCCTTTGCTGCTGCTGAAATGTGCACAGATTCAGCCTTTAGTTTTTCCAAAAGTAATTTAATTTTTTTTTTTCTTTTGGGCTGAAAAATATTAAACATCTGACCACAGGGAAGAATCAAGTTTTCGAATGTTAGAGAGATGATATTTAGCACCGAAGAAATTGATTTCAGAAGATAGCTAAAAGTAATCTTAAAGACACACGAGAAACTAGATAATCAGCCTAAAAGGAAAAAAAAAAAAAATTGTGAAAAAGATGAAAATCTCCACGCATTCCTAGAAGAATGTCACTTTAATGTCTACTTTTGAAGTTGATTTTGTTTGGGTACATTTTTTTAAAGAAAACAAAATGTTATATACTTTTGGCAATTGATACAATAAACTGTAATGGTCTGTAAATAAATAAATACTGACTTATGCAATTTATGTAAATAGGCATTCTCTGAAGAGTAGGTGGCTTAAGGTCCAGTGTGGACGTTGTCCTGTGGGGCAGTCCAGTGTGTCTTCGTGGTGCTCAGAGGTTTGCATTCAATTCTTGTCCTAAGAAACCCAAAACCTAGTGATGGCAGCCCTGAGTCATTGAGGAGAAAGTAGATCTGGTTGTCAGAGACCTGTGGCCCCCACAGCCAACCCATTCCCTTGTTGGTGCCAACATTTGCACCTTGGTCAGAGAGTTACAGGCATGACTGAACCACCCTCCATCTGTCACCTGCGTGTCCCCAAGCAGTGTTGAAGACCATGCCAAGTCAGTGTTGGGGACCCTGCCCTGCCAGGTTCTGCTCTGTAGATAAATGGATAAGCTCAGTTTATGGCGTTTTCATTCTATTTCAACTCATTAACACTCCAACATTGTGTTATTTACTCGATAATCTGTAATTGTATGTAAATACATACAGGATTATGTAATTTGTGTAAATACATAATTACAGACTTTTGAAAACTGGTATTTTTTACTTGATGTCAATTTTGGAGCTGCTTCAGATTATGTGCCTACATGAACCAATGGAATCTTAAAAAATGCTCTCCTTGCTCTGAGAGCTGTTGCATATGTGTCGAGGGGACCAGGGCTTAGGGGTTGGAGGATGGAGGAGGGGAGGAACAAACTCATCTATATGTCTTGTCTTTTTTGTAAGCATTAGATGAAGAAGCCTGTAATCTTCTGAGATGAAGATTTATGAATTTACAACAAGCAAATGCTGTGTGTGTACTTTTACGTGGCTGGGTAAATGGACAAAGGGGCATTGTCTAAGGTCAAATTCCGTTTGCTGCCTCATTTAACCTTGAAATGTGCCAAATTTAGATCTGTCTGCTCTTTGTGGTGTTTTGCATGAAAGAGTAATGAAATGGTGGGGGTGAGAAATATGTGGTATGGGTTTTAAAGATA
Organism: Orycteropus afer afer; assembly: GCF_000298275.1. Taxonomy (NCBI): domain Eukaryota; kingdom Metazoa; phylum Chordata; class Mammalia; order Tubulidentata; family Orycteropodidae; genus Orycteropus; species Orycteropus afer. The sequence continues at coordinate 3,004,196 of NW_006921679.1, forward strand.
GACAACCACTCCTCACTCCAAAGACCAGGTTGGCATTATGTGAAAATGGAGGGTGACCACATCAGATCACAAAATAGTGGATGACTACATCATTACATAACTGCCAAATTACATCATTACCTGTATCCCATTGCCGTCGAGTCATTTTCTGACTCATAGTGATCCTATAGGACAGAGAAACCAAACCAAAAGCAAACTCTCGGCCATCAAGTTGATTCCAGCTTCTACCGACCTCCATTGTGTTTCCAAGGCTGTGAATCTTGATGGAATGACATTGCCTCATCTTTCTTCTGTGAAGCAGCTGATAGGTTTGAACCACCAACCTTAAGCCAAATGCCTTAACCACTACACAAGTGGAACTACTTAAATGACTGTTACAACTGCCAAATTACTTCGTTACATAACTACCAAATTGCCCAGCCAAGTTGACACATAACCTTCACCTTAACCATCACAGCTCTTGCCTTGCACTTTGGCATTCATTACTACCAGAGGTATGTTGTTAATGCTCAAAACAGTCGGATAGTAGATTTTTTACTATTGTTGTAAATGTGAAATGTTGAATAATGATAAAGTGAGGAGTAGGTGTATTTCACATTTCATTTTAACAGTAGATATTTTATCATTAAAAGTGGAGTGAGTGGTGAGGAATTATAAGACTAAGTTGTGCCTACCTCCTTCAGTATATAACTAAACATTCAGGGATTCAATTTTGTACAGTGGACCCTGGCCCCAGAAGGTTTGGTTGTAAATATGTGATGGATGGCTCAAGAGTGTAGGTTCTACCTTTCAGTTTTGGGCTCTGACTGCCCTTAGGTCATCAGGAGAATTTCGATATAACCTTCCCTTGACCGAGCTCTGTGGTGCAGTGGTTTAACCATTTGGCTGCTAACCAAAAGGATGGCAGTTCGAACCTACCAACCATTCTGAAAGATGGGGCAGTCTGCTTCTGGAAAGGCTTACAGCCTTGGAACCCCAATGGAGGTGGGTATGAATCAATTGATTTGATGGCAGTGAGTTTGGTTTGGTGCCGTGACCAGGGAGGAACAGGCAGAGTGAGAAATAGATTCTCCTGTACTTTTCTTTGGAAAGAAACTGAACAATGATTCTGATGTGTATTCGTCTTGTTTCTTTGACAGCTGCAATCACTGGGCTGACAGATTGACTCTGGTTCTCAGGTTAGACAGTCATTGTGAAGGTTATAAGAGAAGCAAGTAAAACACCAGAAGAGAAGCCTCTTTGCTATTTTGGTAAATAGTAAAATATAAAACTCCTACTGTTATCGTTGTTAGGTGCTGTCGAGTTGGCTCTGACACATAGCAACCCTGTGTACAACAGAACGAAACACTGCCCAGTCCTACACCAGCCTCACAATCTTTGCTATTCCTGAGCCTATCGTTGGAGCCACTGTGTCAATCCATCTCGTTAACCCTTTTTCATTGACCCTCCACTTTACCAAGCATGATATCCTTCTCCAGGGAATGGTCCTTCTGACAACATGACCAAGTAGGTAAGATGAAGTCTGCCCATTCTCCTTTCTGAGGAGGATTCTGGCTGCACTTCCAACCACATCTTTCAGGACAGATTTGTTCATTCATCTGGCAGTCCATGGTTCTTTCAGTATTCTCCGCCAGCACCACAATTCAAAGGCATCAACTCTTACCTAGATTTCTCTTTATTCTCTGTTTTCCAGCTTACATCTCAGAAAACACTTTAAAATTTAATTTTGATTTAAAATATTTGTAGATTTAAGAGATATCTCAATACCCCTTTGCCAGCTGTACTTGTACTGGCTCATACTCTTCTTTTTTCCTGTCCCCTTCCACGTTGTAGTTATGTGCCATCAAGTTGGACCCGACTCATAGCGACCCCTCCTTGGGTTTCCGAGGCAGTATCACTACGGAGGTAGATTGCCCCATCTTCCTTCCAAGGAGTGGCTGGTGGGTTTGAACCACCAGCCTTCTGGTTAGCAGTCAAGTGCCTTAGCCACTATGCAACCAGAGCTCCCGTCCCCTTCCATAGGTCCTTTTAATTACTTTTGTGATTTTGGTTATGATTCCCATTGCTGTTAGTGGACTTAGCCAGGAAAATTTGAAGGTGAGAACTAACCAGTTAAAGGAAAGAGTTGTGTAATGAAAACTACATCAGAGATTAACTACTAATTCTGCCCTTCTTACACAAAGGAAGGGCAAGTGTTATTGACAATGTTCATGGTCCTGTTTGGAAAAACTCATTTTTAAAAGCACTCATGCTGCCTTTTTTATAACCACTGTGTGGGGTATTACAAGACATTCAGTAAGCTCCACCTAGCTGTTGCCACTGACTTCTAGCGTATGTATATGTACCGGGCTGGAAAAGGACAGGTTTGTCAGAGTCCTCTGTAGAGCCCTGGGGTGGTGCAATGGGTAATGTGCTTGGCAGCTAACTGAAAGGTTGCAGGTTTGAGTCACTCCCAGGGGTGCCTCTGAAGAAAGGCCTGGTGATCTCCTTGTGCAAAATCAGCCATTGAAAACTGGAGCACTATTCTACTCTGATACACATAGGGTTGCCATGAAGTGAGACTGACTTGGCAGCAACTGGTTCGTTCCTACTCTGTTAGTTTGTGAGGACATTAGAATTGCAAGGGATCTTTCAGAGGGAAGCAGTTCTCCAAACTTTATTATACATTCATTGACCAATCTCTCTCTGCTTTCTTCCTTCCCTTCCTGTTTTCCTTTTCCTTGCTCTATTCCCTCCTTCCTTTATCCTATTATGTGGGGCTGACCTGGCATTGCTGGTGAGCTTAAACACACAGGCATCATAGTACCTTGTGACGAGCACTGTGATAAAGAGGATGCTGGGGGCTGTGAGCATAAGGTGTGCCCAAATCAGACTTATCAGGACCCAAGGTAGTGACTATATGCCAAAATGCAAAGGATGAATAGGGATTACAGAAAAGAGAACTGCATGTTCGCTAGCATTCCAAATGTATTGAGAAAGTGCTTTTGTACTTCCTGGATTTGGGCTTGCCTATCTTCTGGTGGCACAGTGGGTAAGGCATCTGGCTGATAAAAAGAAGGTCAGTGGTTCAAATCCAGTGGTTGCTTTGTTGGAGGAAGATGAGGCAATCTACTTCTGTAAAGATTTCACAGCCTTGGAAACCGAGTGGGAGTGGCTGAGTTGGAATTGACTCAACGGCAGTGGGTTTGGTGTTTCGGTTTTGCAATCTTCCACTGAAGTTGTGCCAATGCCTGTGGAGGGGTCTGAGGATTAGGGTGCTTGTTGACTAGTGGACAAGTGTTTTGGTTCTCTAGTGCTGCTCTAACAGCAATACCACAAATAGGTGGCCTTGGCAAGCAGGGATTTATTCTCTTACAGTTTAGGAGGCTAGAAGTCCAAGTTCAAAGTGCCAGCTTTAGGGACTGGGTGAAGGCCCCTCAGCCTTGGGTTTCAGCTTTGCCTCTTGCTCCCTGCCAACTGAAGCTGGAAGCTTCTCTTACTTAACTCAGGTAGCTGCTGGCTGCTGAGGCTGACAAACGCAAGGTTGACAAGTAAAATGGCACAGTCTCAAAATTGTCAAGCAACATGACAGGCCACTAGTTAAAGCAGTCCCAAGATCAGCAACAGCATGGCAGATCACTGGTGACTCAGCCAACTACAGGATCCATATGAGCCCAGAAACTAGAGACCTTCCTCAAAGCTGCGGCTTCTGTACTAGAAGCAGACCACATCTCTAAGGCAGCTACTCAGCTGCTCACAGATTCCACCATGGAGTCGATTACCAGTGTCATCATGGGGAATCCTGCTGCCCAGCCATTCCAAACCAGGCCTAGCGAAGCTGACACACAACTTTAACTACCACAACAAGCCTTGGTTTTAGAGGGGTCCTACGCTTGTGGTTGGGTGTTGCTTCATGGAGCTGATCAGACCACAGTTTTTGAGTCCACCTGGCTCTGTTGCCCTGTGCTTACCTGTGGCCATGTTGAGAATGCTTTTTTGTTACTCCTGATCCAGAGGAAACACACGAACGCACTGCCATTGAGTCGTATCTGATTCATAGCGACCCCTCCTTGGGTTTCTGAGGTGGTATCTCTATGGAAGTAGATTGCCCAACCTTCCTTTAGAGGAGTGGCTAGTGGGTTTGAACTTCCAGCCTTCTGGTTAGCAGTCAGATGCCTTAGGCACTATGCCATCAGAGCTCCCATCCAGAAGAAGGTGACCCTGTTAGTTTCTATGAGTAGTAACCAAAACCTGTTGCCATTAGTCAGCCTCAACTCAAGGTGATCCCGTGTGTATTGTGGTAGAACTGTGCAGCACAGGGTTTTCAGTGGCCGATTTTGGGGAAGTAGATTGCTAGGCCTTTCTTCTGAGGAACATCTGGGTGGACTTGAACCTCCAACCTTTCGGTTAGCAGCTGAGTGCTTTAACTGACCGTACCATGCATAGGACTCCTTGTGAATATTGCTCATTTTAATCCCCCCTTCACATTTATCTCACATGTCACAGGCAAAATCTGCAATATAATAATAACAATGAAAATGTAAGATAATCAAAGAGGTGGAAATATAGCACAATTTTTAAAATATCCTGGTCATTCTCTCAATAAATGTGTATTCAATAAATGTACAGCTGTTATGTGACATGGAATAGTGTGTTGAATACCAACTCATAGTAACTTGCATTGGGTTTCTGAGGCTGTAAATCTTTACAGAAGTAGATTGTCTCATCTTCCTTCCATGGAGTGGCTGAGGGCTTTGAACCACTGACCTTCTGGGTAGCAGCCAAGTGCCTTGTCCACTATGCCACCAGAGCTCCTTGGGAAAACAGCAGTGAACAAAAAACACAAAACCTATCATGTGTAGCTTACACTCTGGTCTTATTTCTTACAGGCTTGGGATGCCTACATTATAAGGTAATTTTGAGAACTTTGGCAATTTTCCATAAATTGCATCTGCCTTCAGCTGTTAGAAGCAACTCCATTCAAATCCTATTGCTGTAAGTAGGATAGCTTTTTAAAAGTTGTCCTCCAATATGATGCTGCAGAACCTTTTGGAAGAAAAGAGAGAAGTTCAAACCCAGTAGCTGCTCCATGGGAGGCAGATGAAGCAGTTTGCTTCCTTCAAGATTATATAGCCTTGGAAACCCAATGGGGTTGTTATGAGTCAGAATCCACTAGATGGCAGTGAGTTTGGTTTTTTAGATCCTTTTAGTGCAGTGCCTAAATCATTTGACTGCTAAACGGAAGCCTGGTGGTTCAAACCCACCAGCCACTCCTTGGAAGGAAGATTGAGCAATCTACTACCCAAGAAGGGGTCACTATGAGTTGGATCCAACTCAACAGCAGTGAGTTTTTTTTTCTCCCCCCCCCCCGGTAGATTAGCAACTTCTTGGCAGTCAATGAGTTTCTTCTGAAAGAAACACAATGGAGCCCATCTTCATTTTTTCCTTGGAAAAATCCAAGGGAAAAGGCAAGAGGAAATTCAATCCAAATGTTGATCAGGTATAGGTTTGTGATATCTTTTCAGGGTACCAGAGTTCAGTGAAGCTATTCACTTCCTGCTGCAAAGGAACCGGTGAAACTCTGAAAAATGCATAATCTTCCCCATGGAACCCACTCATTGGAATATAAATGGTCATATAAGCATAGGTTTAATACCCAAGAGATAATATGATATATATTTTGGTGAGGGGGATAAAAGCTTTCATTTTGTTGGTCTTAACCAGCATCACAAAGCTGTGGTTAATCAGCCTCTGACTTGCTTGTGGCTTTTTTTGGTTTCCTTTTCTAGTTGCAGGGGTAATATGACTTCCCAACTCTTGGATCCTCTCTCTCCCTATCCCACATTTAAAGAGGAGACATGTTTAGGCGCATGCTACTGAAGAAGGAGAACTGACAGAGTGTCTTTAGAATTTCCCTCAGAAGAGTTTTTTGATCTCAAATTTGGCTTAGGAATTGAGGGTTCATGGGATTAGAGCTGTGTTCAAAGCTGGGCATGTTGTCAGGAAAAGAAACTCCCCATCCTCCAGGCTACGCATCGTGCCTACCCTGCTTGGCGAAGACCTCAGGGCAGGTCGTTCCGGTGATGCTGTCCCTCCTCAGGCCTCTGTGGTACCATCCAGAGATCCGAGGGCTGTGAATGACACTTCAGTTAGTGGATGTAACACTAGAAATCATGTCATTTCTTCTGATGATCTGGTCCAAAGAAACAACTTTAAATTTTGTGATTACTCTAATGTGCCTATACATACATACACACATACACCACACACACACACACACACACACACACACACATGAGTGCTGGTGTGTAGTGCCTAAGGCATTTGACAGCTAATCAGAAGGCTGGAGGTCCAAACCCACCAGTTACTCCTCGGAAGGAAGATTGAGTAATCTACTTCCACAGAGATACCACCTTGGAAACCCATGGAGGGGTCACTAAGTGTTGGGTGAGTTGGAACAGACTCGACAGAGTGAGTTTGGTTCGTTTTTTATACACGTGCACACATACACGTTTTCTGTTTCTTCCTCCAGCCGTATCTCCTATGCAAGCATGCGGCACTCTGCTCCTTTCATCTCAGAGCTCTCATTCCAGATGCAGGGTGCATCTTTAAAAGATCATTGGGTGGAAGAGTTGTGTTATAGTAACAGTGCTCCCTGTTGAAGCACATGAATTAACCTGCTTGAAAATATAGTTTAGACCACATGCACCCTATATCCCAGAGCCCACAAGCAGATTTCAGTGTTCGGCCCTATTCCATGTTTCACATTGTTTTGGTTCTCTAGTGCTGCTGTAACAGACATACCACAAGTGGATGGTTTGAACAAACAGGGATTTATTCTCTTATAGTTTAGGAGGCTAGACATCTGAGTTCAAAGTGCTGGCTCCAGGGGCTGGGTGAAGGCCCCTCGACCTTGGGCTTCACTTTGCCTTTTGCTCCCGGCTCACTGGAGCTGGAGACATCTCTTAGGCAGTTGCTGGCTGTTGAAGCTGACAAACCCAAGGTCGACAAGTAAAATGGCACAGTCCCAAGATTAACAAACAACACAGCAGGCCACTAGTTCAAGTCCAGAAACAGTCCCCAAATCAGCAGGCAACATGACAGGCCACTGACAACTTAGCCAAATGCAGGATCCAATGTGCCAATAAGCTTGAGACATTTTTCAAAGCTTCTCTTTATATATTGGAAGCAGACCATACCCTGAAGGCAGCTACTCAGCTGCTCACAGCAGATTCTACCATGAAATTGATTTCCAACCTCATCTTGGGGAATAATTACATCCAGCTGCCCAGCCACTTGAAGCCACAGCCCAGACAAGTTGACATATAACCTTAACACCACACACATAGTCCTAAATGTATTCTCAAATCAGTACCTTGAAGCCACCAAATTGCATCTCAAATGAGTTGTTCTATGTCCTAATGAGCTAGTTTCTATGGACACATTGGCTCTATACATACTCTTTTCAAATATCAAGAGCTCAGATTATCAGAAAATTAAAAATAACATAAAAATAAATACTATTATTTGTAGCTCAGATAAATAAAAGTTTTTTTATTGCTCTCCCCTTCTTTTTTAAAAAACAAACATTTTAAAAATTGGTCAACATTTGATTTTTACTCTGAAGTAAATTCATAAATTTTAACATGTCTATAATAACGGTACAGTTTAGGACCCAACCAAAATTCAAGTGAAGAGGAATTTTCATGGAAAATCAGTAATTTATTCACCAAGGAATTACTGATATCTACTACCCAGGGATTGAAGGAGCCCTGGTGGTACAGTGCCTAAGGCATTTGACTGCTTATCAAAAAGTTGGTGTTTCAATCCCACTGGCTGCTCCATGGGAGAAAGATGAAGCAATCTACTTCCATAAAGACTTACAGCTTTGGAAACCCAATGGGGGTCACTATGAGTTGGACTTGACAGTGACTTTATTCTTTTATATTTTTTGGATCCAGGGTTTATGAAAATAGGAACAGAAATGTTAAGATTTGTTTCCATGTAAAATGTGAATATGTACTGACCCATCTTACTTATTCCTACCCCTTATGGAAGTACCATGAACCAATTATCATGAGCTACAGAATACTCTAGATTAATGATCTATTTGTTACTTTTCTTCTTGTCTGCCTTATGGAAAACACAACTTCTTCCTGGGGAGGTGGACTGGGCTGTGGTTTAAAGCAGAGTACCATCTCTTTAAAGCAAGCACTTTAAAAAGTGGACTATGCCATTTGGAGATCTTCTTTTCCTTCCCATTCAACTGAATGCTTAAAATTGTTTCAAAAAGGATTAATTTTTGGTTTGACTTTGAATTAGAAAGTGTTTTTGAAAAATAAAACATGCATAAAGTCCATATGATGTAATATTGCATACCATTTTGGCATGAATGATTAGTTCTATATTTTTAGTTCAGCAGTTAAGTTTTAAAATTCTTCTGTGTCTATTTTTTATCTCAGAAACACGTGACAGCTTGTCACAAGCTATCAAGTTGGAACCACACCCAGTGGTTCGGAGCACATCACTCAAGAAACTATATCAAGGATTACACGAAAAATAAATGAATTACAAACCACTTTGATTAGCTACTGCTCTCTAGAAAGGATCTGGGTACTGATTAGTTACAAGTATAAGGAACCTACCTGAGGTTGAGAAAAGAATCACCCTAAAGGTTGAGAGGTAACAGTTCTTGCAAAGCATCAGCAATAGTGCCAATTCTTACCAGCCAGCCGATAGGACCTCAGGAGTCACAGGGCATTGGGTAGAGTACAGTGCCTCAAACTCAAACTGCCATTGAGTCAATTCTGATGTATAGTGGCTCCCATTGGGTTTCTAAGGCTGTAATCTTTACAGAAGCAGACTGCACCATCTTTCTTCTGTGGAGTGGCTGGTGGGTTTGAACCACTGACCTTTTGGTTAGCAGCCAAATGCCTTAACCATTACACTGCTAGAGCTCCTTACAAAGAGAGCTTCAGTAGTGGGATATAATTAGCTCCAGACTAAATACTATTTCAGTTCTACCTAACATTTTAAGAGAATCAAACTATTTCTGAACAACTTAAGCTCATTCCTGAACAAAGGTCAAGAATATTTACAGGAATAATAATACCAATAGAAATCCAACATCCAGCAAGATAAAATTCATGATATCTGACATCAAATAAAAAATCACCAGATATGCAAAGAGATAGGAAAATACAACTTACAGTGAAGAGAATCAATTGAATGTATTTCAGAACTTACAAAGATGTAAGCATTCAAAGGCATTAAAATAGCTATTATAACAATACTGTGTATTTTTTTAAAAATTAAATATAGACATGAAAGATAAAAAAATTCAAATTGAACTTCTTGAGATGAAAACTACAAAGTGTGAGATGAAAAATACACTGTATGGATTAATACCTAGATATTACAGAAGAAAAGAGAAATGAATTTGAAGTCATAGCAAGATAAACTATTTAAAATGAAATAAAATAATGAAAAAAACTCAAAGCTTTAATGGAAAATGAGGACACAGAAATGGGCACAAAAGATACAGACAACAGAGGCAAATACTATCACATACACAATACTGCATTACCAGTGGCACCAAACACTAGTTTATGGGTAAATGCCTAGACAGGCAAGAAGATCAGGTGGGGGTTGGTGAACAGGAATGTGTACCCATTACCACGGATAGAGTTGGCTTATATATTCTTACATATGTATTCATGCTACAAAAATATCCATATACATTATAGAAGTAACAGGGGACAAGGATGGAGTAGTTTCTCAGTGACAACCAAGCACCTTGAGGGAGAAAGTCATCAGGCCTATGAGCTTGGGGCCATAGTCTTGGGGGGCATCAAGCTCAATTGGCATAACATAGTATATAAAAATCTTGTTCTACATCCTACTTTGGTGAGTAGCGACTGGGATCTTAAAAGCTTTTGAGTGACTAAGATGCAACTATTGGTCTTACTTCATCTGGAGCAAAGAAGAGTGAAGAAAATCAAAGTTGTATAGAAACAATTAGTCCCAGAATATTATGGATGTTGGGGACCTCAACCTTCATGACCCTGAGACCAGAAGAAATGGATGGCGTCTGGCTACAAATGCCAACCACTCAGAAAGGGATCAAAACTGGAGATCCTGGATAGCGTGGAAGGAGCTCTGGTGGTGCAGTACCTAAGGCATTTGACTACCAACCAGAAGGGTGGCAGTTCAAACCCACCAGCTGCTCCATGGACGATGGGGCAATCTACTTCTGTAAAGATTTACCACCTCATAAACCCAATAGCTTAGTGCCTAAAGCACTTGACTGCTAACCAGAAGGCTGGCAGTTCAAATCCACCAGCCACTCCTCAGAAGGAAGATGGGGCAATCTACTTCTGTAATGATACTGCCTCGGAAACCCAAGGAGGGGTCGCTATGAGTTGGGTGTGACTTGACGGCACATAACAACAACAACAACAACAAAACCCAAAGGGGGTCACTATGAGTCAGAATAGATTCAATGGCAGTGAGTTTGATTTTTGGTTTGGACAGAGTGGGAGGAAAAATGTAGAACAAAATTCAAAAATACAAAAATGATTGGAATTACTGGTTGGATAGAGACTGGTGGAACCTTTGAGACTATGGCTACAGGTTATCCTTTGGGCCTAGAATGGGACTCACTTCCATGGATTAGCTCTCAGCCAATAAGCAGAACATCTACCCCACGGAGGTGATGAATCAGACAAACACATAATCTGCTATGCCAGGAATGACAAATTGAAAAGGAGTGGCATGACATTCATCATTACCAAAAATGTTTAAAGATCTATCCTGAAGAACAATGCTGTCAGTGATAGGATAATATCCAATACCTACAGGGAAGAGCAATTAATACTACTGCTATTCAAATTCATGCACCAACCACCAAAGCCAAAGATGAAGAAATTGAAGATGTTTACCAACTTCTGCAGTCTGAAATTGACCAAACATGCAATACAGATGTGTTAATTATTACTGGTGATTGGAATGCAAAAGTTGGAAACAAAGGAGTATCACCATTAGCTGGAAAATATGGCCTTGGTGATAGAAATGATGCTGGAGAACACATGATAGAATTTTGCAAGACCAATGACTTACTCATTGCAAATACATTTTCTCAACATCATAAGTGGCTGCTATACATGTAGACCTTGCCAGATGGAATACATGGGAATCAGATTGACTACACCTGTGGAAAGAGGTGATGGAGAAGCTCAATATCTTCACCCAAAACAAGGGCAGGAGCTGACTGTGGAACAGACCATCAATTGCACATGTGCAAGTTCAAGTTGAAGCTGAAGACAATTAGAACAAGTCGATGAGAGCCAAAATATGACCTTGTATATATCATACCTGGATTTAGAGACTATCTGAAGAACAGATTTGATGCATTGAACACCAATGACCAAAAACCAGAGAAATTATGGGATGACATCAAGAACATCATTCATGGTCATTAAAAAGACAGGAAAGGAAGAAAAGACCAAAACGGATGTCAGAAGAGACTCTGAAACTTTGTCTTAAATAGAGAGTAGCTAAAGCACAGGGAAAAATGACAAGAAAAAGAGCTGGACAGAAGATGTTAAAGAGCAGCTCGAGAAGACAAAGTCAATTACAATGAAATGTGCAAAGACCTGGACTTAGAAAACCAAAGGGGAAGGACATACTTGGCATTTCTCAAGCTGTAAGAACTAGAGAAAATATTCAAGCCTCAAGTTGAAATATTGAAAGATTCTATGGCCAAAATAATGAATGATGCAGGAAACATCAAAAGAAGAGGGAAAGAATACACAGAATCACTGTGCCAGAAAGAATTGGTCAATGTTCATCTCTTTCAAGAAGTGACATATGATCAAGAAGCAACAGTATTGAAGGAAAAATTCAAAGCTGCACTTAAGGGATTGGTGAAAAATAAGGGTCCAGGAATTGACAAAATGCCCATTGAGATGTTTCAACAAACGGATGCCACACTGGAGGCACTCACTCATCTATGCCAAGAAATTTGGAAGACAGCTACCTGGCCAATTGATTGGAAGAGATACATATTTGTGGTCATTCCAAAGAAAGTCGATCTTACAGAATGTGGAAATTATCAAGCAATATCATTAATATCACACACAAGTAAAATTTTGCTGAAGATAATTCAGCAAATAATAATTCAAAAATGGTTGAAGCAGTATATTAATAAAGAACTGCCAGAAACGCAAGCTGGGTTCAAAAGAGGACATGAAACAAGGGATATCATTGCTGATATCAGATGATCTTGGCTGAAAGCAAAGACAAATGTTTACTTGTGTTTTATTGACTATGCAAAAGCATTCAATTATGTGGATCATAACAAATTATGGATAACACTGAGAAGAATAGGAATTCCAGAACACTTGATTGTAGACCAGGAAGCTGTCATTTGAAGAGAACAAGGTGACATTGCATGGTATAAAATCAAGAAGGGAGTACGTCAGGGTTGCATCCTTTTACCATACTTGTTCAATCTGTATGCTGAACAAATAATCAGAGAAGCTGGAGTATATGAAGAAGATCATGGGGTCAGGATTGGAGGAAAACTCATTAACAAACTGCGCGATATGCAGATGACACAAACTTGCTCGCTGAAGGTGAAGATGACATGAAGCACTTACTGATGAAGATTGAAGACTACAGCCTGCAATGTGGATTACACTTCAATAAAAAGAAAATGAAAATCCTCACAACTGGACCAATAAGCAGCATCACGATAAATGGAGAAAAGATTGAAGTTGTCAAAGATTTCATGTTAACTTGGTTCCACAATCAACACCTGTGGAAGCAGCAGTCAATAAATCAGATGATGTATTACATTGGGTAAATCTGCTGCAAAAGACCTCTTTAAAGTGCTGAAGGTGTGCATAACCCAAGCCATGCTATTTTTAAATCACCTCACATGCATGTGAAAGCTGGACAATAAGTAAGGAAGACCAAAGAAGAGTTGATGGTTTTGAGTTGTGTTGGCGAAGAATACTGAGAGTACTGTGGACTGTAGGAGAACTAACAAATCTGTCCTGGAAGAAGTGTGGCTGGAATGCTCCTTGGAAGTGGGAATGGAGATTTCATCTCATCTACTTTGGTAATGTTCTCGGAAGGGACCATTCCCTGGAGAAGAATACCCTGCTTGGTAAAGTGGAGGGTCATCAAAAAAGGGGAAGGGACTCAGCTAGATGGACTGATACAGTGGCTGCAAGGATGGGCTCAGGTGTAGCAAGGATTGTGAGGCTGGCACAGGACCAGGCGGTGTTTTGTTCTGTTGTATCTGGTCTCTATGAATAGTCAGTGCCGACTCAATGGCACCTAACAACAATAACCCTAGGGAGATGCACCCCTTAGATTCATCAACCTTGAGATACCAGAAGGGCAGCATTTGCATAGGGGGAAAGCTGGATAGACAGAAATGCATAGGCAAGAAGGACATGGGTAAGGGGTGGTCATAGGGACAAGATCAGCTTTAATGAACAGTGGGGCACCATTAAGGAGCTTAATGTATATTAATATAATTAATATATATTTAATTGCCAAAACTGAAACCCAAACTCTCTGCCGTTGAATCAGATCTGACTCATAGTGACCCCACCTTGGGTTTCCGAGGCAGAATCTCTATGGAAGTAGATTGCTCAACCTTCATTCTGAGGAGTGGCTGGTGGGTTTGAAGGAGTGGCTGGTGGGTTTGAACCGCCACCCTTCTGGTTAGCAGTGAAATGCCTTAGGCACCACACCACCAGAGCTCCTATATATTAGAGTTCACAAAATAGAGGAGAAAGAAGAGGAGAGGAAACTGTTTTAATAAATAATGGCCAGAAATTTCCCAAATTTGATAAAAATTATAAACATACAAATCCAAGATCCACAATGTATCTTAAACATAGGGAACACAAACAATAAAACAAATAAAAAATATATATATTAAAAAACTACACCATGACACACCATACTCATATTGCTCACCAAAATACCAAACTCACTGCCATGGAGTCAATCCTGACTCATAATGATCTCCATTGGGTTTCTGAGGTGGTAAATCTTTATTGAAGTAGATTGCCCCATCTTCCTTCCATGGAAGCAGCTGGTGGGTTTTAACTGCCAACCTTCTGGTTAGTATTCAAAGACCTTATAGGCATTGCATCACCAGAGCTCCTTCCAGTGATAAATACCCAAAACAAAAACAAAAACAGAAAAACAGAAAAACAACCAAGCCCACTGCCATTGAGTTGATTCTGACTCATAGTGACCCCCGTTGGGTTTCTGAGGCAGTAAATCTTTATGGAAGTAGATTGTCTAGTCTTCCTTCCATGGAGTGGTTGGTGAGTTTGAACTGCCTGCCTTCTGGTTAGCAGTCCAATATCTTAGGCATTGCACTAGATAAATAGAAAATGTTAAAACCACAGATGGAGGGCAGGAAGAGAATGCAAGTAATATAAGAAGAACAAAGTTAAGGATAATGGCAGGTTTCTTATCAGAAAATGTAAGCAAAAAGGCCATGTTTAAAGTACAGAAAGAAAACATCTTTCAAACTAGAATTACATCCACTCCTCACTGACTGACATGGTTGAGTTCCAAAGACAAGGTTATTATGTGGAAATTGGCATTATGCAAAAATGGAGGACTTTTTTTTTTTTTCTATTTTCACACCATCCATTTGTCCAATATATGTATATATTTTAATTTAGAATATATGATCTTAGATACAATGACTGGTAAGATTTACTGATGTGCTCATCACTGGGATGAGTTGAGTTCTGGATATTCCTCTGCAGAGAAGAAAACCTCCAGGAGACAAAGCTGGATAAAGCTGGGCTGTGTGACTTGAGGGCTCATGGCTAAACCACTTTACCTTTTTCCTGTGATGGGTCAGAGCTTCCCCCAGGCGCTGCCTCCAGGGCTCCACTCCAACCCTGCAATCTCTGCGTTCAGAATCCTGGAGCCTGTTCTGCCCTCTGGTCTGGTGAATCATTGAGGTTTGGGGCTTCCTTTGAGGGTGCTTGGAACGTGGCTGTGTCCCGGGCCCCTGTGAGGCAGAGATTTCAGACTTGGTTCCTCTCACTTTGCGATGTCATTAGACTTATACACGTTTCTTCCAAACACCCTTTCCTACGCCTCTTTCTCTCTCCCTTCCCACCCACAGCAATTTTGAGCCGCAGGGCCTCAGACTGCATAGGAGCTGGGAACCCAGAATAGGGAACGTGCTGGCTTGGCGCTGCCTGCACCTGGGGGGTGTGACCATGGAGGTTGCCAATCCTGTATGGCAGCTGGATGTGCCCCCCCCCCCATGGTGGGGCAGTGCCTAGCTTCCTAGCTGTTGTCTGGAGACCCTGCTCAAGGGAGGGGACACTCTGGAGCCATTGCCAGCAGGCCTGCTGCCTCTTTAATACACAGAATTAACAAGGATAGTAGATTTTTTCACTATTACCATAAATGTAAAATGCTGGATAGTAAGATAGTCAATAAGTGAGGAGTAGGTGTATAAACCCAGCAACAATGTACTTCAAAAACAAAGACAAAATAAAGACTTTTTCTGGCACACAAAACTGAAACAAGTCATCATTAGTTGATCTACTGTCAGAAGTGGTAAAAGGAAAAGTCACAAGGAAAAAGTACCACATGGAAATATAGATCTAAACAAAGGAATGAAGAGCACTGAAAAAAAAAAAAAAAAGCCAAACTCACTGCTGTCATGTTGGTCCCGACTCATAGCAATCTACAGAAGTAGATTGCCCAGCACTAGAAATGATAAATACATAGGTAAATATTTAAGATATTTTAAAAAATATTTAAATCTCTTTAAAAGACAATTGTTTAAACAAAAAGAATGGCAACACAGTGGGAGATTTATCACATAAGTACAATTAAAATGGATGACAGTAATCACACAAAGTTGGGAAGGAAGAAATGGAAGTATACAATTGTAAGGTTCTTATATTATGTGTAAAGTGGTGCATCACAATAAGCTGAAGATGTATGATATAACCCCTAACTCAACCACTAAAATAATAATACAAAGAATGATAACAAGATGATAGGCTTAAACCTAACTATGCAAATAACCACATTAAATATAAATGGTCTAAACACCCCAGTGAAAGGCAGAGATTGTCCGATAAGATAAAATACAAAATCCAACAGCTCGCTGCCTACAACAAACACACTTTAAATATAAAGACATAGGTTAAAACGAAGAGCAGGGGAAAAGATATGACATGGTATTACTAATAAAAAGCAAGGATGGCAATATTAATATTAGAAAAATTTCATAGCAAAGAATATTACCAGGGATAAAGAAGGTATTTTATTATGATAAAGGAGTCAATCTACCAAGACAACATACAAATCCAAAATGATTATGTACCTAGTAAACAGATCTTCAATATACATTAAACAAAAAGTGATAACAGACTAATTTCATATTACAATAAAAGATTTGAATATCTGTTTCAATAATTGATAGAACAAGTAGACAGAAGATTATTAAGAATAATAGAAGATTTAAACAACATTATCAACTGGTGTAATGCGTAAGGCATTCGGCTGCTAACCAGAAGTTTATTGGTTCAATCCCACCAGCTGCTCTGTGGGAGGAAGATGAGTCAATTGTGGTAGTTAAGTTGTGTGTCGACTTGTCTGGGCTGGGTTTTGAGTGGCTGGGCAGCTGGATGTAGTTATTCCCCATGATGAGACTGGTAATTAGCTCCATGGTGGAATCTACTGGAGCAGCTGAGTAGCTGCCTTAGGGATGTGGTCTGCTCCCAGTATATAAGAAGTCAGCTTTGACTAGGAAGCTACCATCCAGATGCAACGATGGGTCTCTCTCATCCAGAGCAAAGAAGAATGAAGAAAACCAAAATTCATGGAAACAATTAGTCCTAGCGACTGGTACACCATCCGATCTGCAGCCTATGTGACTATGAGACCAGAAGAACTAGATGGTGCCTAGCTACCACCAGGTTTTCTGGTCTGATAGAACCTGGTGGAACCACTGAGACTATGGCCCCTAGCTGCCCTTTGGGTCTGGAATTGAACCCACACCCGTGGTTTCCAGCCAAACAAAAGACGGGCATATGAGTTGAACATTTACCTGAGGTAGATACACTCCTTGGAGAGAACAATCATGGGAGAAAGAAGGGCTGCTTATGCACAGGGAGACAGCTCGGGGGCAGGAGTCCATGGAGGGATGGACACTGGGAAGAGGTAACTATGGGGAGGAAGTTGGAGGGGAGTTGTTGCATTGTGGTAAACTGTGGTCAATGTCATGAGACAAAGTGTATGTGAACTGCTGTATGGAAAGTGAATTTGCTCTGTAAATCTTCACCCAAATGACAATAAAAAAAGAACAAGGCAATGCATGTGAATCTAGGATTATGTATGTCTCACAGCATAGGGTTGATGAATAAGAACTATTATTATTGTCAATGGGCTCACACATATCAAAGACTTTGAATATGGTACAAGACTGGACAACACTGTGTTCTAACATACAAGGTCGTTATATGAGTTGGAGTCAACGCAAAAGCAACTAAATACAATGACATTATTGTTACTCTAAAAAAAGAAAAAAGAAAAAGAGGTCAGCTTTGAGAAAGTTCTCTGATGTTTTTAGCACAGTTAGACCCTGCAAGTAGCCTAGTCTTCATTCAGTAGCCTGTTACATTGTCTGCTGATCTTGGGAATGTTTCTGGCCTGTTGTGTTGCTAGATAATCTTGGAGCTGGGCCATTTTACTTGTCGACTTTGGGTTTGTCAGCCTCAGCAGCCAGCAGCTGCCTGAGTTAAGGGAAGGCTCCAGCTTCAGTGGGCTGGGAGCAAGAGGCAGAGCTGAAGCCCAAGATTGAGGGGCCTTTATGCAGCCCCTAGAGCTGGCACTTTGAACTCATACTTCTAGCCTCCTAAACTGTAAGACAATAAATCCCTGTTTAAGGCCATACGTTTGTGGTATTTTGTGTTGGAGCAGCACTGGACAACAAACATCAATCTACTTCTGTAAACATTTGCAACCTTGGAAACCCAATGGAGGTGCTCTGAGTTGGAACTGACTCAATGGCAGTGTTTTTTTTTTTTTTTTTAAATCAACCAATTTGACCTACTTGACATTTATAGAAAACTTCGCTCAAGAGCAGCAGAATGAATTTTTTTTTTTTTCCCACTGCACAAGGAACATTTACTAAGATAGACCATATTCTAGGCCATAAAACAAATCCCAATTAATTTAAAAGGACTCAAGTCATACAAAGTATGTTCTCAGACAACAATGGAATTCAACTAGCAGAAAGCTCTTGGGAAAAATCTGTTATGCTAGAGCCTAAATAACTTATTTCTATATAATCCATGGCTCAAAGAATAAATTAAAAGTGAAATTAGAAAATATTTTGAACAGATTGAAAATTGTTTTTCTAATGTTAAACCATCCTTGCATAGCTGATATGAACCCCACTTGGTTATAATAGTAAACAGAGTAAAATAATCAGTAAACAGTAAAATAATCAAGATTTACTTTCTTGATATGTTGTTGGAGTCTATTGCTAGGATTTTGTTGAAGATTTTTGCATCTATATTCATGAGGGATATTGATGTGTAGTTTTCCTTTTTTGTGAATACCCCTTACGTCTTTTTTTTTTTTAAATTGTGATTTATGTGAAGATTTACAGAGCAAATTCACTTTCCATACAGCAGTTCACATACACTTTGTCTCATGACACTGACCACAATTTACCACAAATCCCCTCCCACTTCCTCCCGACAGTTACCTCTTCCCTGTGTCCATCCCTCCATGCACTCCTGCCCCCTGAGCTATCTCCCTGTGCATAAGCAGCCCTTCTTTCTCCCATGATTGTTCTCTCCAAGGAGTGTATCTACCTCAGGTAAATGTTCAACTCATATGCCTGTCTTTTG
>NW_006921679.1:3028052-3080197 GCF_000298275.1 Orycteropus afer afer
TGCATTTAATCCATTAACATTCAGGGTAATTATTGATAAGTTTGAATTTGTTGCTGTCATTTTGTTATGTGTTTTTTCATGGTGTCCCTTGTTTCTTTGTTCCATATCATTTTCTGTGCTGAGCTCATTATGTTTATGAATCATGTTATCATTTCCTTTGTTGCTGTTGTTTTAGTATAGCCTGAATATTTGTGCTTGTCCTCTTTTTTATTGTGATGTGAAGGTTTATTCGTTTTCTTTGAGGTTACCCTATGCTTTATAATTTTTTCCCTGAGTTTAGAAGAGTCCATTCTATCTTGCACCTCTCTTAACTTCCTCACCATTTAGAAGTTCTGTAACTACACAGTCTTTCCCTCATTTTGTTTGTAGTTGTCCTTACTTGCCAATTGAAGTCTCTGTTTCCCTGTTTACAATCCTGTAAGCTTATTTTACTTTGGATATGTCCATAGCTGTGGTTTCTGGGTTATGTCATCTTGTGTATTAATGGTTGGTTGTTGTTGACTATTTTTGGTTCTCTGTTCAAAGGACTCCTTTTAGTATCTCTTGTAAGGTTGTTCTGGTTTTAACAAATTCCCTTAATTTCTGCTTATCTGGAAATCTAATTTCACCCTCATATTTGAGGGATGAATTTGCCAGGTATATAATTCTTGGTTGGAAATTTTTCTCTTTCAGAGTTTTGAATACACCATTCTATCGTCTTCTTGCTTGCATGGTGTCTGCTGAGAAATCAGAGCTTATTCTTATTGATTGTCCTTTGTAGGTAACTTTTTGTTTTTCCTGTGCTGCATTCAGGATTCTTTCTTTTTATAAAAGATAAAAGAAATATGATTAGAAAAAGAGAAAAAAAAAACCCACAATATCTGAGGATGAGAGAATAATTGAAAAGAGGTAGAGTAAGAGAATAATGAAGGATAAAATGGAAAAATGCAAAAAGAAAGACAAGACATGGGAGAATCACAAGACAGAAAAAAATGGGAACCAGGAAAAAAGCAGGAAAAAAAGCTTTAAACTAGAATCTGGGAAGGGAATAAGAAGGAATAAAAATAAAAAGGAAAATAAAAAGAATAATTTAAAAATAAACAAGCAAAAACCAAAAAGAAACAAGAACAAAATAAAACAAAACCAATTTGGGGAAGTCAGGTCAGGGTACCTATTAAATACCATTTAATAGTATAAAAATGCAACATATTCAGGGATAAATATGACAAACAATAACAACAACATCCGGTGAAGTCATCCTTGCAGCCTTTGGTGAGCAGGACTGATTTTTAGGTTAATTCTTAGGTCCTAACACCACTTGGAAATATCCAAACTGTCTGTGCCATCAGGATTGCTGACAGTCCACAGCTGTTTGTCTCCTTATTCAGTATTCTCAGGCAGGTTCTTCTACTACTTGGAGTTTAATCCACTCTGTATACTTCCTTTCAAAGCTCAGGGCTCCAGGATTGTCTTCTGTATCTGTGTCAATTGGTTTCTCTTTTCTCTGTTGAAGAGGGTCTGCATAGTTCATCTGCCTATTCTGCCATCTTACCATAATGCCTACCTTAATTAAAATTCTTCCATATGATTGATAGAACGGAATATTTTTACTTAATTCTGTGAATGCTGATACTAAAAGTAGAGAAATAGATTATAAGAAAACTGTTGTTGTTGTTATCTATCCTCAAGTCAGACCCAACTCACAGTGACCCCTCCTTGGGTCTCCAAGGCAGTATCTTTATGGAAGTAGATTGCCCAACCTTGCTTCTGAGGAGTGGCTGGTGGGTTTGAACTGCCAACCTTCTGGTTAGCAGTCAAGTGCCTTAGGCACTATGGTACCAGAGATCTTTATTCATCGTGAACATAGACAAAAAATTGTAAACATAATTCTAGTAAATGAAATCCAATGAAAACCCACCAACCTCTCCACAGAAGGAAGAGGGGGCAATCTACTTCCATAAAGATTACTGCCTCAGAAAATGGACTTGGCTATGAGCTGGGATTGACTTGATGGCAATGTGTTTTTTATATATATATACATAAATACCATAGCATGCCCAAATGGGGTTTATCACAAGAATGCAATGTTGATTTAACAATTGAAAAACAATAAATATAATTCTTCATATTACCAAAATGAAAAAAATAATAACATATCAATAAACACAGAAAATGCATTTGGTAGAATCTACCATCATTCCTGATAAAGCTTTCAGCACATTAGGAATATAAAGAAACTTCTCCAACTTGTTAAATGTGTCTATGAAAAACCTACAGTGAACATTGGACTAAGTGCTTTACTGCTAACATCAAGAATAGGACAAGAATGTCCACTCTGATCACTTCTATCAACATTGTACTGGAGAAAATAGCCAGTGACTAAGGCAAGAGAAAGAAAGAGAAGGCATCCAGAATAGAAAGTAACAAGGAAAACTCTCTCTCTCTCTCTCTTTTTTTTTCCACAGGTGACATCAATTATGTAGAAAATTTGATGGAATTGACAGAAAAACTACTAAAATTAAAAAATGAGTTTAGTAAGGTTGCAACATACAAGAATATTTCTATACATTGTTGTTGTTATGTGCCGTCGAGTCAGCCCTGACTCATAGCGACCCCTCCTTGGGTTTCCGAGGCAGTATCACTGCAGAAGTAGGATTGCCCAACCTTACTTCCGAGGAGTGGCTGGTGGGTTTGAACCACCGGCCTTCTGGTTAGCAGTCAAGTGCCTTAGGCACAATGCTACCAGAGCTCCTTCTATACATTAGCAATGAAAAATCAGATAATTAAATGAAAATACCATTTAATAGGATAAAAATTTAACATATTCAGGGATAAATATGACAAAACATAACAATAACAACAACAAAAAGCAAAATCCACTGCTACTGAGTTGATTCTGACTCACAGCAACCCCAGTGGGTTTTCAAGTTCATAAATCTTTACAGAAGTAGATTGCCTCATCTTCCTCCTGTGAAGTGGCAGGTAGATTTGAACCACTGACCTTCTGGCAGCATCAAATCTATTCTTTAGGTGGTCTCTAAATCCAGGAGGGATATATTCAAGATCATATTTTGGCTCTCATGGACTTGTTTTAATTGTCTTTAACTTCAAGTTGAACTTGCATATGAGCAGTCGATGGTCTGTTGCACAATCAGCTCCTGGCCTGGTTTTGGCTGAAGATAATGAGCTTTTCCATCACCTCTTGCCACAGATGTAGTCAATCTTATTCCTGTGTACTCCATCTGGTGAAGTCCCCATGCATAACCACTGGTTGTGTTGTTGAAAAAAGGTATTTGCAATGAATAACTTGTTGGTCTTGCAAAATTCTATGATGCAATTTTCAGCATTATTTTGGTCACCAAAGCCAAATTTTCCAACTACCGGTGATTCTTCTTTGTTTCCAACTTTTGCATTCCAGTCCCCAGTGATAATTAACACATCCTGATTGCATGTTCAGTCAACTTCAGACTCCAGAAGTTGATAAAAATCTTCAATTTCCTCATGTTTGGCTTTGGTGGTTGGTGCATTAATCTGAATAATAGTCGTATTAACAGGTCTTTCTTGTAGGCGTGTGGATATTGTGCTATCACTGACAGCATTGTACTTCAGGGACAGATCTTGAAACATCCTTTGTGATGATGAATGCCATGCCATTCCTCTTCAATTTGTCATTCCCGGCATAGTAGTTGTCTGATTCAAAATGGCCAAAACCAGTCCATTTCAGCTCACTAATGCCTAGGATATCAATCTTTATGCATTCCATTTCATTTTTGACAACTTCCAATTTTCCTTGATTCATACTTTGTACATTCCATGTTCCAGTTATTAATGGATGTTTGCAGCTGTTTCTCCTCAATTTGAGTGGTGCCACATCAGCACATGGAGGTCTCAAAAGCTTTACCTTATCCGTATGAGTAAGGCTAGTTTTACTCTGATGATGCAGCTCTTTCCCAGTCCTATTTTGAGAGCCTTCTAACCTAAGTGACTCATCTTCCTCCTCTTGTATATTGGACAATGTTTCTCGACTATTCATAAAGTTGCACAATAATGTATCAGACAGTGTTTCTCTGCTATTCATAAGGTTTTCCCTGGCCAATTCTTTGAGAAGTGGATGGCCTCTTCCTTCTTCCTAGTCTGTCTCAGTCTGCAAGCCACGCTGATTTCTAGGCACCATTTGCAACCCGCTGGGTTTGAAATACCGGTGGCACAGCCTCAAGACTCACAGCAGCATGTCACTACAGTAGGACAAACTGCAGATAAGTTTGTCTTCCTTAGCTGTTTGACACCTCTTCAACCTCTCATTACTTGGATCCCTACTGCTGCCTCCTCGCTCTGTGCTGGACCCCTTGCCGATTTCTGTCCTTCCCCCCACTTTCCCACCTTGCCACTTTGGGGCGTGGCCTGGGTTCCCTCCCCTCACCTGGATCCCTGCAGCTGACTCCTCACTCTTTCCCTGCCCCCTTGCCTTTTTCTGTCCTTTCCCCTGCTTTCCCACCTTGCTGCTTTGGGGCTTGGCCTGGTTCCCTCCCCTTATCTGGATCCCTGCTGGGTAGGTTCAAACTGTTGACCTTTCACTTAGAAGCTGAGTGCTTAACCACAGCACCACCAAGGTTGTCATTAGTGAAATGCAAATCAAAACCACCATGAGATACCATTACACCTATTAAAATGACTAAAATTAAAAATATGACCATACCATGTATGGTATGAATTGAAAATTTGGAGGAACTGGAACTCTTGTACACAACTGGTACAAATGTAAAATTTTAGGAAGACTTTTTTTTTTTTTTTTTTTAAATTTTTATTGTGATTTGGGTGAAAGTTTACAGAGCAAATTCATTTTCCATGTAGCAGTTCATACACATTTTGTCTCATGACATTGAGTGCAATTCCCCACAATGTAAAAATTTTAGAAACATTTTGGTAAATATTTTGTAAGTTTTTTTAAAAAGTTAAACATATGCCTACCTAAGCTCTAGTCATTGCACTCTGATGCATGTATCCAACAGAAATGAAAGCATTATGTTCACACAAGGACATATATGACTTTATTCATAATAGCTCCAAACTAGGGAAAACCAAATATCCTTTAATGGGTAAATGGATAAACAAATTATAGTATATCTATGTAACAGAATAACCAAAACCAAAACCAAACTCACTGCCATCGAGTGGAATCCAACTCATAGCAACCCCTCCTTGGGTTTCTGAGGCAGTATCTCTATGGAAGTAGATTGCTCCATCTTCCTTCTGAGGAGTGGCTAGTGGGTTTGAATCACCAATCTTCTAGTTAGCAGTCAAATGCCTTAGGTACTACACCACCAGAGCTCCCATATAACAGAATATTGTCAAGCAATTCAAAGGGATGAATTACAGAAACACACTGAAACACTGAAGAATCTTAAAATAATTGTGCTGAGTGAAAAAAGCTAGAAAAAAAGAAGTATGTACTGTATGATTCCATTTAAATAAGATTCTAGAAAATGAAATCTTACATGTAGTTATATGTATGTATATATCTTATATGTAGATATATATATCTTATATGTATATATCTTATATGTAGAAAGCAGGTCAGTGATTGAATATGATGAAGGAGGGAACTCAACGGGGCATGAAACTCTTAGAGGTGATGGATATATTAGCTATCTTGATTTAACAGCTGTAGACGTGTATCAAACTTATCTAATTTTACACCTCTGTGCAGTTCATTGCATTGCTGATTATAAATAAAAAAATTTTAAAGTGTATTTATTAAAAAGTAGAAAAAATAGGACAAAAATATTGACCTCACAGTTTGGTCATGTAGGTTAAATGCATAATGGATGCTAGTGTGATCCTGGTATGTCAGAGAATCCCAAATATGTCACTTTTGTTACAACTGGTTAGTAGCCATCAAATTGATTCAGAGTCATGGCATCCCACGTGTTACCTAGAACTGCACTCCCTAGTGTTTTGAGGGCTGTGACCTTTTCGAAGCAGAGGCCAAGCCTTTCTTTTGAGCAGTCTCTGGGTGAGTTTGAACCACCAACTTTTCAGTTAGCCTTTCAGTTCTTGGCTTTATGTGTCATCCATTGACTCTTACAAATGACACTGAATCTATTTAGCTTGACATTTTTCCATCAAGGCAGTGCTCCTAAAACCAAGCAAAAAACCAAGAAACCACCACCACCACCAACAACAACAAATAAAGACAAAGAAAGACAGAGAGACAGAATGAAGAAGCGGGGGAGAATTTGTAGGAAGGGGAGCAGTATCAGAACATCCTATTACCACTTTCTAAAATCCAGCTATTTGGACGGAAGTGCTCTGCCAGGGAGAGGCAGATGAAGCTAGGGAACAGGGGGAGCTTTTCCTGATAGCAACAGCTGATGGGGCCTCCACCCCAGTTCTAAACCAAATTCTGTGCACGGGAAGCCACACCCTTCACAGGAGAAAGTGGCTTGGCTGAAAATGCGCCACAAAGAAAATGCAGAAGCAAAATACAAACTAATAAGAAAACCAAGTCAACATGATTATAATAAAGCATATCTTTTTAGCATGCTCGATAATGATTAGTTCTCTATTTCTAGTTCAGAACAGCAGTTACGTTTCAAAATTCCTGTTCGGCTGCATTTATCTCAGAAACACATGACGGCTTGTCACGAGGCTATGTTGGGAGCCACACCCAATGGCTGTGAGCACACTCAAGGAACTATATTAAGGGCCACGTGACAAATGTATGAACAAATTATACACCCATTCGATTAGTTACTGCTGTCTTGAAAGGGGCTGAGGATTGGAAGCGAATGTCAGAGTTCAGACATACGCTGTGAGGTTTGTGAGAAATAAGAAGGAGGAATTAATATAACATGTCATGCGGTGACTGAATTACCCATTCTTGGGACTGTCCACTTTATATTTAAAATATGACACAAAGGTCAAGACTGTAGAATATTAGATTAGTGGTCTGGAAACAAGTTATGTGTAAAGGGAGAGGAGGCCCCATCAAATCCTCACATTTGCTTTCTATAGCTAGAGAAATTTTCATTTGGAAAGCAGTAAATAAATCAACTGTACATTTGTTTCAATAGAAATTAGGCTGTTTTGTACCTTGCAGTGTGGGGCCCAGCACTAAATGGGAATCTACTGGACTTAAAAATTACACCTTCCCACTTCTTAACTGTTTAGCAAGGAAGCCTGAAGGCAATAGAATATTAATAATTGTGCTGCTGCTAATTCACATTTGGATAGTAGTAGTTCATAAAGGCAGGAGCTCTGGTGGTATAGTGCCTCAGGCATTTGACTGCTAACCAGAAGGCTGGTGGTTCAAACCAATGAGCTGTTCTGAGGAAGGAAGATGGGACAATCTGCTTCTGTAAAGATTTACAGCCTCAGAAACCCAATGGGGGTTGCTATGAGTTGGAATCCACTCGATGGCAGTGAGTTTGGTTTGCTTTGAGTTTATAAAGCATGTTTACTTGCATTTTCTTGTAGGATACTGAGGATGAAGATCAATGATAAGACTGATCAATATTTCAAGTATAGTGGATGTCATCATTATAGTATCATTCGTCAACATTTATTAAACACCCATTCTCCACTGAGGCAGTAGTGGGCTGTTGCTGTGTTGTTGTATGTGCTGTTGAATCAGACCAGACTCATAGCAACCCCTCCTTGGGTTTCTGAGGTGGTATCACTACGGAAGTAGATTGCCCAACCTTCCTTCCAAGGAGTGGCTAGTGGGTTTGAACCTCCAGCCTTCTGGTTAGCAGTCAAGTGCCTTAGGCAGTATGCTATCAGAGCTGCTAGTAGTGGATTAGTGGTAGAATTTTCGCCTCCCATTCAGGAGACCCAGCCAATACACATTGTCTGTCACTGGAGGCTTACATGGTGCTATGATGCCAGATAGGTTTCAGTGAAGCTTCTAGACTAAGACGCATTAGGAAGAAAGGCCTGGAGGCCTGGCAATCTACTTCTGAAAATCAGCCAATGAGAACCCTCTGGATCACAATAGTCAGATCCCATTGTGTTTAGAGTTGCCCGAGTTGGGGACTGACTCGAGGGCAGCTAACAACCACAGCAACCTTCCCCATTAGCCAGGTTAGCATGTGTCTAAGAGCATGGAGTTTGTAATCAGAGTGCCTGGATTGAGTCTGAGCGCCACCATTTTTTTTCCTAACTTTATGACCTGGGGCATAATCAGTTACCTTTTTGTGTCTTAGTTTGTTCCTCTGTACTTACTTCTGTAAGAGCTCTGGTGGTGTAGTGCCTAAGGCATTTGCCTGCTAACCAGAAGGCTGGTGGTTCAAACCCACTAGCCACTCCTCGGAAGGAAGGTTGGGCAATCTACTTCCGTAAAGATTTATCGCCTCGGAAACCCAATGGAGGTCA
Organism: Orycteropus afer afer; assembly: GCF_000298275.1. Classification (NCBI taxonomy): domain Eukaryota; kingdom Metazoa; phylum Chordata; class Mammalia; order Tubulidentata; family Orycteropodidae; genus Orycteropus; species Orycteropus afer. Next base: position 3,036,405 of record NW_006921679.1, read on the forward strand.
CAATGATTTGGAATCGACTCAATGCTAGTGTGTTTGGGGTTTTATACTGAATAAAAAGCCAGCTGAGAAGATCACATTACTTCTTATTGGCTTCCTTTCAAAAGATGCATAGACTTACATTCTTCCACTTCCATTGTTCCATAAAATATGAAGGCCAGCAATGCATTTATTTCACTGTGATATAGTGGTGGTTGAATTGTTACTTTGTTCACCTAATCACTCATCTGTCTGGAATTAACGAAAGAGAACATGGGTAGTAACAAACATGCGGTGTAGTGGAGACTACCCCAGGAGAGCTGTTTTGGTGCTAACTCTGTACAGTGGGAGCAAGCAGCTTTGTGTGTGACCAGAGCAGCCAAGGACAGGCCAACAGAGATGTTTGAGTTTGCCAGAAGAAGTCTGGCAGAAGGGAGAGACATGAGGGCCAACAGCCTTTTCTCTGCCTTCCTACATGCCCCCAATTGCATATGGCAGACTTTATTTAGTGAGTTAGTGGAGACTCTGGCAGGACGTTCTCTGCCTTTCTCTCCTTGCTAGGTGGAAAAGGATTTCAAATGGCCTCTCTTCCCTCTTCTTCTGCTAAGGCTTAATTTATACAATTTTAATTTACCTTCATGCATTGTCAGACTTCATCTCACCTACTTTCGTCATGTTGTCAGAAGGAACCATTCCCTGGAGAAGGATATCATGCTTGGTAAGGTGGAGGGTCAGCGAAAAAGGGGAAGACCCTCAATGAGATAGATTGATGCAGTGGCTGCAATGATGTGGTCAGGTATAGCAAGGATTGTGAGGCTGGTGCAGGACCAGGCAGTTTTCATGCAGTTGCCCATAGGGTTGCTATGAGTTGGAGCAGACTTGATGGCACCTAACAACAACAACATTGCCAACATCACCCTGAGTGCCAACTCCCTGCTGGACGTCTCTATCTGAATGTCTCTCCGGCACTTCAAACTCAATGTATTCCAAACAGACTCTATTATTTTACCTCCTAAGTGGAGGGTCAGTGATAACAAGGGCAATCCTCAGTGAGATGACTAGATGCAATAGCTGTAACAATAAGCTCAAACAGACCAATGAACATGAAGATGGCACAGGACCGGACAATGTTTTGTTTGTTATACACAAGGTCTCCGTGAGTTGGAGCCAATTTGAGGGCCACCACCAACAACAGAACCTACCCTACCATTTATGAACTCATCTCACTTGTGACACCACCACTCACTTAGTCCCCAGCAGGAAACATGAGTGTCCTTGTTTCTTCCCCCTCTTTTCCAGCCCTACTTCTCACAATCACCCAATCTGGATGGTTTTGTCTCCAAATTATTTTTCAAAGTCATGTCCTTTTTGCTGTTCTTTCAACCACTGCCACAGTGTGGCCCTCCTGTGTGCACTGAACATCCTGCAGCAGCTGAACAGGACTCCTGCCTCAAATCATAGCCCCTCAATCCATCTGTCACAGCACTGCCAGAACATCACAGGCCAACCATCCTGGACCCCAGGCCTGGCTGTGTTTTGGACTTCAGTTTTTCATATTTAAGAAAGGTGATATGGCGTATACATGACCATATATTATGTAAATTCCTGGGGACAGGTGTGTGAGGCAGCACCTTATGTTGCTACACATTAATATTTATTCCTGGAAAAAGTCATCACATTAAGTGGATAAATAAAGTCTATAAGTAGCTTCAGACCAGGGCCAGTCATTTTCGCAGACACAGGTTCCCATCCAGTTCGATTTTGTCACCTAATGAGTTAAAAATAAACTTTTGGTTTTTGGAACATTTTGGGTTCAAAGTCGTATTTGTGGGCCTTTAGCTCACACTCTTAGTTAAATCTCACAGTACAGTGTGGTCTGCTTTCTGCATCTTTATAGTTCCTGTGGCCTGCAGGGTAAACTCCAAAGTCATCTACCAGCTCCCTACGACCTGGGCTGTCTACTTTTCTTCAAACTGAACATCTGCTCCTCCTGGCCCTCTGCCCAGCACCCCTGACAGGCTCATGCCCCCCCCCCCAAATGCACCCTGCTATTTTCCCACTTGATGCTTTTGCACACACTGTCCATTCAAGTGCCACCTCCTTCTATGCTATGCTCACGTTAAAAACAATTATTGTAGCCAGACAAACCTACAGTCACCAGAAGAAAGGAAATAATCAAGATTTGAGCAGAAATCAATGAAACAGAAAATAGAAAGACAATAGAAAAAATGGACAAGACCAGAAGCTGGTTTTTTGAAAGTATTAATAAAATTGACAAACCACTGGCAAATTTAACAAAGGAAAAGAATGAGAGAATACAAATAACACTAATAACAAATGAAATGGATGACATCACAATAGAACCAACTGAAATAAAAAGGATAATATCAGGATACTATGAAGAACTGTACTCCAACAAATTCGAAAATCTGGAAGAAATGGACAGATTTCTAGAAACACATCACTTATTTAATCTAACACAGATTGATGTGGAAAAGTTGAACAGGTCCATAACAAAAGAAGAAATTGAACAGGTCATCAAAACATTACCAACAAGAAAAGACCTGGCCTAGATGGTTTCACCGGAGAATTCTACAAAACATTCAGAGAAGAACAGACACCAATCCTACTCAAACTATTCCAAAACATAGAAAAGAATGGAATCCTCCCTAACTCATATTATGAAGCAAGCATAAGCTTGATACCAAAACCAGGCAAAGACATCACTCAGAAGGAAAACTACAGACCAATATCCCTCATGAATAGAGATGCAAAAATCTTCAGCAATCCTAGCCAATAGACTCCAACAACATATCAAGGAAATCATTCCTTATAACCAAGTGGGGTTTATATCAGGTGTGCAAGGATGGTTCAACATTAGAAAAGCAATCAATGTCCTCCACCACATAAATAAAACAAAGGAGAAGAACCACATGATCATATCAATTGATGCAGAAAAGGCATTTGATAAAATCCAATACCCATTCCCGATCAAAACTTTCAGCAAAATAGGAATAGAAGGCACATTCCTCAACATAATAAAGGACATCTATACAAAACCAACAACCAACATTATTCTTAATGGAGACAGACTGAAACCATTCCCCTTGCAAACAGGAACCAGACAAGGATGCCCTTTATCACCACTTCTGTTCAACCTTGTAATGGAAGTCCTAGCCAGGGCAATAAGGCAAAAAAGGGAAATCAAAGGTATCCAAATTGGTAAGGAAGAAGTCAAACTATCTCTGTTTGCTGATGATATGATCCTATACCTAGAAAACCCAAGAAACTCCATCAAAAATTTACCAGAACTAATTGAGAGATTTAGCATCGTGGCAGGACACAAGATCAACCTCCAAAAATCAGTTGGATTCCTCTACACCAGCAAAGAGATTGCTGAAAAAGAAATAAGGAGATCAATATTGTTTATAATAGCTACCAAAAAATAAAATACCTGGGAAAAAAATTATTGTGTTAAATACATATGTAACAAAACATCTGCCATTTCAATACTCTTGCCTTGTATAGTTCAGTGACATTAGTCACGTTTGTCATGTTGTGCAACCATCACCACAATTCATTTCCAAATTTTCCCAGAAGCTCAGCAGCCCCCTATGCAGTGAGTCTCCCTTTTTTCCTCTCTCCTACTTGCCACACTTGCCTAGTCCAGAGATTTCAGGTAAGTGGGATTCTGGCTCACTTTTAGACACAGTTCTTGGCTATTTGAAAGGTTGGACATTCATGTCCACCCAGAGGTGCCTAGGAAGAAAGGCCTGGCAATCGACTTTGGAAAAATCAGCCATTGAAATGCTGTGGAACACCGTTCTACTCTGACAGACATGGGGTTGACATGAGTTGGGGTCCACTTGATGACAACAAGGTTTTTTCAGACTCAGTGCAGGTGCCACCTCTGTCACAGTCTTCATCTATCAGCTCCTTCCCCATCACAAGCCACATGGCACATTGTGTTGACATGGTTTGTTTTGGTACCATGGGCTCCTGCTGGGTGGCCCAAGTCTCATTAACCATTAGGTACCCCGAGCCTAGCAGGCCCTATTCAGCAAGTTTATTGAGTACATTCGAGGGGAAAAACAACAAAAAACAAAAACAAAAACAAAAACTCCAAAACAACCACAACCCCTCATGTCTTTCTCCTGGATTATATTTACTGTTTTGTTGGGGGTGGTTGTGGAGAGATTGGGATCCCATATATGGCCAGTAGTCTTTCAAATTGCTGTTTTCAGAAACAAACATATGGACCAAGGGCTTTCAGGACTTTGTCTCTCAACTTTGTAACTATAATTAGTAGATATTGGCTACCTTCCTGGAGACATCCTCTGTTACCCATACATCTTGGTGGACTGGTGCTTGGGTGTTTTGTCCCCTAAGCTGTGCAGAGAAATCTGGGATACAAAGGGGAGAGTAGAAGCCACAGAATATAGTGTTAGCCAGGAAGTGCACTTCTGGTCTGAATATGGCTCTATCTCTTGGCTTAAAACAGTCACTTAACTTTTCAAAGCCACAGTCTCCTCATTTTAATTTAATTAATTTATTTCTTAAATTTTATTTTAAGAGTTTGTTTTACACTCAATATTACGTGTACATTTAGTTTCACTCCCCATTTACCATGTCCAACCCTAACCCAGTCTCCTCCCCTCCCTGCCCAGTAACCCTCCCCCTGTGTCCATCATAGTTATGCATCCTGTTTATCCTGCATTTCTTCAGTGTGAATGTTGCCCCTCTGGGGTGCCCTGTGGTCTATTGCTCTAAGGGATGTATTTCCATAGAGTATGTGGGTACGTCACCCTGGGTTGAGTGGTCTGCATGTACATCTTATTAACTATTGGGCTGACAGCCAGCTCCTGGGAGTGAGTTTTATTCCAGGTGCAGAATGTATCCCAGGGCCATAGTATTGAGGGTCTCATCAGGCTTCCTCTGACCAGTAATTCTGGTCATTATTGAGTTCTTTGGAGCTCTGGTAGCATAGTGCCTAAGGTACTTGACTGCTAACCAGAAGGCCGGCAATTCAAACCCACCAGCCACTCCTCGGAAGGAAGGTTGGGCAATCTACTTCCGTAGTGATACCACCTCAGAAACCCAAGGAGGAGTCTCTGAGTTGGGTCCAACTCGACGCCACACAACAACAACATTGAGTTCTCAGATTTTGTTTTACATTTTTCCTCCCACTCTATCCAGGATCTCCAGATTTGATCCTTTCCTGAGTGGTTGGCATTGGTAGCCAGGCACCATCTAGTTCTTCTGGTCTCGAGGGCCATCATGTCCTAGAGCTGATTGCTTCCAAATGCCCCGCCCCCCTGTTTTTGCATTCTTTTTTGCTTCCGATGCTAGGAGACCATTAGGTGCATCTTAGAGGGCCACTTGGAAGCTTTTAAAACCCCAGTCGCTACTCACCAGTGTAGGATGAGGACAAGGCTTTTATGTATTTTGTTGTGCCAATTGAGTCTGGTGTCCCCCAGTACTATGGTCCTAAGATGGTTGATCCGTTGGATCTCTCTCCCACAGTGTCTGGGTGTCCATGAGGGATTGCTCTATGTCTTCTATTGTTTCTGTAAGGATTGCAGGTATTTTGTATCACTAGTGTCTATGCAAGATTAGCCTGTGCTGAATCTATCCTTGGTCTAGAGTATACTCCTGTTCACTGACCCCCATCTGATCCTCTCAGGTGTTTATGTGTTTATCTGTAGCCTGGTGTTTGGTGTTAATGGTAATGCAGTATTGTGCACACACTGGTTGGTATTAGCATCTGTTGTCCTATCTCTCCTCATTTTTAAATAAGCGAATCTCAGCCATCAATATAGTTCCCACTACGATATGAATTATGCCACTGGGGCACATCACTCCACCTCTTTTGGAGCTCTCATTTCCTAATCTGGAAATGACTGTGTCCAACTAGAACAGTGGTTCTTTGGTATTGTCTCTCAACATACACATCGTCAAAAGTTTATTTCAAAATACTTCTTGTGCATCTAGGAATGCATTAGGCCCTCATTAAGGATGGGATGCAGCAGAGGACAAGGCAGTCCTGGCCTATGTGTGGGCTAAAGTCTAAGGGAGGAGACAGATTTTGCATAAATGTACACATGGATAGTCAGAAAGGGCTAATAAAAAAAGTCTGAGAATTATCTTCTGTTTTGTTTTTTTATGGATTTGAGTGTGGCTTCAAGGTTATTCATGTAACAATGACACTCTCATGTCACAATTTGATAAGAATTTTATTTTATTTCTTTTACACTAGAATGAAAGGGGTGGGAATATATCAACATGCTGGAAATTGTGCTTAAATGTTGGTTCGGACATGAGCTGATTTGCGACAGAAATTGAGGGTCTCTAAATATATGACTTTTAATGGCCCTTCTAATCCTAACATTCCAAATGGTACAATCTATAGCAACCATCCTGCGAGGTCTTTGGTGCTTTAATATTCTCAATATTATATATCATTTGTAGTAATAAATATGACTATTTCATTCTGTTTTTTTGGAAAGTGGTCATTCACCTGTGGGCTCAGGACTATGGTCGCAGAGGACATCAAGCTCAATTGGTATAACATACTACAAAAAACATTGTTCTACATCCAACTTTGGTGAGTAGTGACTGGAGTCTTAAAAGCTTAGAAGTGGCCAACTAGATGCAATGATGAGTCTCTCTTCGTCCAGAGCAAAGAAGAATGATGAAAACCAAAGATGCATGGAAATGGTTAGTCCAAGAGACTAGTGGACCATGTGAACCTCAGCCTGTATGACCATGAGACCAGAATAGCTAGATGTGCCCAGCTACCACTGTCAACCACTTGGAAAGGGATCAGTGCAGAAGATCCTGGATACAGTGGGAGAATAATATGGAACAAAACTCAAAATCATAAAAAAAAACAGGTTTACTGGTCTTTTAGAGCCTGGTGTGACCCCCAAGAATATGGCCCCTAGTTACCCTTTGGGTCTGGAATTGAACTCACTCACTTCCATGGCTTCCAGTCAAATAATAAACAGGCATATAACGTGAACATTTATATCAGGTAGATACACTCCTTAGAATGATCAATCATGGGAGAACAGAAGGGCTGTATTTACACAGGGAGATAGCTCAAGGGGCAGGAATGCATAGGAAAGAAGGACACAGGGAAGAGGTAACTTCAGAGAGGAAATGCAAAGAGAGCTGTTACATTGTGGAGAATTGTGGTCAATATCATGAAAGAAAATTTGTAGGAACTGCTGTATTGAAAATGAATACATTCTGTAAACTTGGTTTCACAATCAATCAACACCAATAAAAGCAGCAGTCAAAAAATAAGATGACATGTTACACTGGGCAAATCTGCTGCAAAAGACCTCTTTAAAGTGCTGAAGAGTAAAGATGTCTCTTTGAAGACTAAGGTGCACCTAACCCAAACCATGCTGTTTTCAGTCACCTCATATGCATGTGAGAGCTGGACAATGAATAAGGAAGACTGAAGAAGAGTTGATGCTTTTGAGTTGTGGTGTTGGTGAAGAATATTGTAAGTACCATGGACTGCCAGAAGAACTAACAAATCTGTCCTGGAAGAAGTGCAGCTGGAATGCTTCTTGGAAGTGAGAATGGCCAGACTTTGCCTTCCCTACTTTGGTCATGTTCTCAGAAGGGCCCATTCCCTGGAGAAGGATGTCATGCTTGGAAAAATGGAGGGTCATTGAAAAAGTAGAAGGCCCTCAAAAAGATGGATTGACACAGTGGCTGCAACAGTGGGCTCAGGTACAGCGAGGATTGTGAGGCTGGCACAGGACCGGGCAGTGTTTCGTTCTGTTGTTCATAGGGTCACTATGAGCCAGAGTTGACTGGATGGTACCTCACAACAACAAGAACAACAACAACAGCAGCAGCAACAACTGCAAGCTTTCACCCAAATCTCAATAAAAATTAAAGAAAAAAGAAGGAAAAATGGTTTGTTCAGTTTTTAATTCAGCCAATATTTACTCAACAGTGACTATGAGCCTGGTATTTCCTGTCCTGTTGTAGTTAGTTACCATCCGATTCATGGTATCTTATGTGCAACCACAAAAGAATGCCGCCTGGTCCTGCGCCATCCCCATGAGGGGTTGGACAGTGGCCCTTTGGGATCAGGTGCTGAGGAGTGACAACGAGGTGCTATCTCGCCTGCGATGGTGGCTGCGCTGGGTGGACTGGACACCCCATCACTGAAAATAGCAATTCCTCTTGCTGAATTGGAATAATCACTCCTTGGGTGTCTTTCATTTCGGTCTCTCTTGCTGTCTTGAAAAAATAAAACTCTCTGACGTTCTTCATAAATTGTCCTTGTCTTCATCCTACCCTCATTACCCAGAGCTGTGCCTCCTTGTACCAAGCTAAATACCTCTTCCCGCGGGTGTTTACATGTTTCCATTATTTATAGGCTGCTATGTTTTCCCCTTTGCTCCTCACCAGTCACCACCCAGACATGCTGTACATAGTTAGTTATTTTAATCTTTCCTAGTAAATCAATTCTTCCAACCTCCCCATCATTTTTATTACTCTTCTCTGAACTCCCTTCAGCTTTCCTACATCTTTACGGTATTGAAGTGCCCGGAATGTAATGTAATTTTCCAGGTGGGGTTGGAGAAAGGCTATTAAAGAAGGACTCTCACCTCTGTTCTCTGCTGATGAAACCACTGGGAACAAAGCCCAAAACTGCATTAGTCCTTTTGCTGCTATATCAGCGTTCCTAACTTATATCTAATTTTCTTTTGCACAGCTTTGAGGTTACTGGATGTATGGAACTGGCTTTGAGAGTTCTACAATGCATTTTTACTAGCTTCTACCTTTTTAAATCAGGAATCAGCACCAAGAATCAGAAAGAAAAGAGAATCTGGAATACAAGCCCATACAGCAGATTGAGCACTATCATTAGCAATAATAAGGATAATAATAATAATAATAACGACACATATAAAGTACTGACTTTGTGCTATGAAGCTTATTTATATAGTGTCCTATTTAAAACTCTGGTGGCTTAGTGCCTAAGGCATTTGACTGCTAGCCAGAAGGTTGGTGGTTCAAACCCATCAGCCGCTCCACAGAAGGAAGTTGGGGCAATCTACTTCTGTAAAGATTTACTGCCTCGGAAACCCAATGGGGGTTGCTATGAGTTGGAGTTGACTCCATGGCAGTGAGCTTAGTTTTTGGTTTTATTTAATACTCAGTGTTCCTGGGTGATGGAAATGGTTAAACCATGCTTGGCTGCTAATGGAAAGGTTGGAGGTTGGAATTCATTCCAAGGTTCTCAGAAGAAAGGCCTGGAAATTAGCTTCTGGAAAAGTAGCCATTGGAAGCCCTATGGAGTGCAGTTCTACTCTGACATACATGGGGCTGCCATGAGTCAGGGACAACAAGACCACAACTGTTTGTTTGTTTTTTCAATTTAATAAATTGAAATTCAATTTAATGGGTTAGGTGCGCCTAACCAAAGCCATGGTGTTTGCAATCGCCTCATATGCATGTGAAAGCTGGACAATGAATAAGGAAGACTGAAGAAGAGTTGACGTTTTGAGTTGTGGTGTTGGTGAAGGATGCTGAAAGTATCATGGACTGCCAGAAGAACGAACAAACCTGTCCTGGAGGAAGTGCAGCCTGAATGCTCTTTGGAAGCGAGAATGGCCAGATTTTGTCTACTTTGGTCATGTTGTCAGAAGGGACCATTCCCTGGAGAAGGATCTCATGCTTGGTAAAGTGGAGGGTCAATGAAAAAGTGGAAGGCCTTCAACAAGATAGATTGACACAGTGGTTGCAACAATGGGCTAAGGTATAGCAACTATTGTGAGGTTGGTGCAGGACTGGGAAGTGTTTTGTTCTGTTGTATGTAACAAGTTGCTATGAGTCAGAGCTGACTCGAAGGGACCTACCAAGAAAACAATAATTCTGTCAAGTAGACCTAGGAAACCTATGCTCAGAGATGAGGTAAACTGGGAGGTGGCACAGCTGGATTTGAATCCAAGCCTGCTTGACTACAAAGCCTTTGCTTTCAGAACCCAGCACTTGGAAGGTGAAATAGAGGTAAAAAGAAATGACACACCGAGGCACTGAAGCAGAGAGATTTGGATATGAGAGCTTTGGCATTCATTCTGTGTTAACTTGGGAAAGTGCAGTCTGTGCCTTATTTTCCCTTCATGATAAAATATGGGTCCTCAGAGAATCACTGAGATCTTTAAATAAGTGAATGACATCAAGTCAATTCTGATTCACAGCAACCCTATAAAACGGAGTAGAATTGCCCCATAGGGTTCCAAGGCTGTAAATCTTTATAGAAGTAACCTCCAAACCAAACCCACTGCTAGGGAGTCGATTCTGACTGACAGTGCCCCTACAGGGCAGGGTGGAACTGCACCATAGGGTTTCCAAGGCTGTAAATCATTACAGAGGCAAAGTGCCTCATCTTTCTCCCATGGAGTGGCCGGTGAGTTCGAACCATCAATCTTTTGGATAGTGGTGGAATGCTTTTAATTACTGAGCCACCAGAGCTCTTTGGAAGCAGCAGATACTCAATAAATATTACTAACTTCCACGGAGTCCATTCTGACTCAAGGCACCTCCTATGTATGTCAGAATGGAAATGTGCTCCACGGAGTTTTCAATGGCTGATCTTTTTGGAAGTAGATTTCCAGGCCTTTCTTCTGAGGTGCTACTGGGTGGACTTAAACCACCAACCTTTCATTTAACAGCTGAACTCTTAACAACTTTGCCTCTAGGGATTCCCAATAAATATTCTTCACTGCTATCAAATCCAGCCGATTCCTACTCATAGAGATGTTATAGGACAGAGCAGAACTGCCCATAGGGTTTCCAAGGCTGTAATCTTTATGGAAGCAGACTGCCATATCTTTTGTCCATGGAGAGGCTGGTGGTTTGAACCGCCAGCCTTTTGGTTAGCAGCCAAATGCTTAACCACTGTGCCACCAGGGCTCCCTGAATAAATATTAAAATTCCTTTATTTCCCTCAACTCTGTGGCCCAGAAAATAGATTCAGGAGTAGCAGTTATAGAGTTACCCAAACTAGACCTTGAGAGATGATCTTTCAAATTGTCATTCTGTGAAATAGAATTTGCTCATATCTGAGGATATTTCTGAGGAGCGGCTGATAGGTGTGAACTACCAGCCTTCTGGTTAGCAGTCAAATGCCTTAGACACTACACCACCAAAAAACAAACAAACAAAAAAAAAAAACCCCAATAAAACCCCAGACTCACTGCCATCCAGTTGATTTCAACTCATAGTGATCCCCATTGAGTTGCCAAGGGGATAAATCTTTACAGAAGTAGATTGCTTCATTTTTCTTCTCCAGAGTGACTGGTGGGTTTGAACCACCAGCCTTCTGGTTAGCAGCAAATGCCTTGGGCACTACACCACTGGAGCTCCTTAATATCTGAAGACATTTATAAAAAGAGCTTTATTGAAGTACATCTTAATGGCTAATTGCTGACTTTCAGCAGTAATTCCACTTCTTAGCAATTCACTTTTCTATTTCCTCCTTTTTTTTTAAATGTCCAAGTTGAAAGTGAGTAACTCAACTTCATTTCCTCCAACACTTATATAAACTTTGATCAGGTGTATATGGGGAATGGAGTTTGATGGGGCAGATTAGAATCCAAATGGTGTATTTAGTGCATAAATATGACCTCTTTTAAAGAAAAACAAAGTTTGTATTTTGAAATCATTACTGCATTGGAAAAATACTGTTGGGCTCCCTGTCTCTATAGCCATTAAGTCCTTATAGGCTTATTTGTGCAGCAGTACACTGTAGTGGAAAAAGAACTGTTTGGACCCTGGGAGTACCATTATGTAAAATGGTTATTAGGTGTCATCAAGTTGGCTCCAATTCATAACAGAATGAAACACTGCCTGGTCCTTTGCCATCCTCACAATTGTTGCTGTGCTTGAGCCCATTGTTATAGCCACTGTGTCACTCTATCTCATTGAGGGTTTCTTTCCTTTTGCTGACCTCTACTTTGCCAAGCATGATATCCTTCTCCAGGGATCGGTCCCTCCTAATAAAATTTCCAAAGTAAGTAAGATGAGTCTCAGCATCCTCACTTCTAAAACAGATTTGTTTGTTCTTCTGGAAGTCCATAGTATAGTCCATGTTCTTTGCCAACACCATAATTTAAATGCATGAGCTCTTCTTTCATCTTCTTTATTTACTGTCTAGCTTTTGTATGCACAAGAGGTGAATGAAAATACTATGGCTTTCAGTATAAGAGATCCTGGATAGAGTGGGAGAAAAATGTGGAATAAAACTAAAAATCATGAAAAAGACCAGGCTTACTGATCAGATAGAGACTGGTGAAACCCCTGAGACTATGGCCCCTAGTCACCCTTCTGGCCTGGAATTGAACTCACTGCCATGGCTTCCAGCCAAACAGTAGACAAGCATAGAAGGTGAGCATTTATACCATGTAAGTATGGTCCTTAGAGCAATCAATCATGGGAGATCATAAGGGCAGTATTTGCATAGGGAGATAGCTCAGGGGTCTAGGAATGCATAGGAAAGCAGGACACAGAGAAGAGGTGACTACATGGAGGAAGTGGGAAGAGAGCTGTTCCATTCTGAGGAATTGCAGTCAGTCTCATGAAATAAGATGTGTATGAACTGCTATCTGGAAAATGAACTTGCTCTGTAAACACACACAGACACACACACACAAAATACTATGGCTTTTGGGTCAGGTGTACCATAGTCATCAAAGTGATATCTTTGCCTTTTACCACTTTAAAATTAGACACATCATTTAATTGATTGATCCTAATATTTCTCATCTTTAAATTGGAATTTTTTGCCAATCAGTTGCTATGAGGTATATATATATAACATGTCCTGCATAGTGCCTGGTAATGAGCAGGTGCTCCACAAATCTGACTTTCACTTTCAATTACCTCTACCTCTTATTCTCCTTTATAACTCATGTAACATATGTCAGACAACTCACATATCAATAAATATTCTTAAATTATCTACTATGTGTTCTGAACTGTATTATATACACTACTACTATCACCACCAACACATCACCACTATCATCTTCACCATTACCACTACTACCACTACATCACCATCACCACCACCAGTACTATGACCAGCACTACCACCACATCATCATCATCACCAGCACTATGACCACCACCGCCATGACCACCACCACCAACATGACTATGACCACCACCACAATCACCATGACTACTACCACCAGGACCACCACCACCACCACCATCTCTACCACTACCACCACATTATCATTATCACCACCATCATCACCACCACAACCACATCATTACCACCATGACCACTGCCATCACCACCACCACCACCATCTCTACCACTACCACCACATTATCATTATCACCACCATCATCACCACCACAACCACATCATTACCACCATGACCACTGCCATCACCACCACCACCACCATCACCACAGCCAGCACTCACCGAGCACTCTTTGTGTCAAGGCACAATGCCAAGCACTGTGCTGATATGTTCTCATTTAATTTTCACAAGTAGTCTATAATGTAAGTGCCATTATTATTATTCTAATTTTTAAAGCAAGAATATTGATCCTTGGAGAGGTTAAGTAATTTATTTACATCATACAGGGTATGAGGAATAAAAAGAAACATAAGCTATGAGCCTTGCCATAAGGAAGTACATGATCTAGTTGAGTAGGAAAATTAAAGTATATGAAAAATGAGTGACATTATGTAGCAAATGTCAAATTGCATGGTTCAGGTTGAAATGCAAATGTCCAGGGAACAGAGCCCGCAGAAGTCAGTGTGTGTCAGGCTCTTTTGTTATAAGGAATTCCCTTAAGTGATGGTGGTTATTGTATGGATACATGTGAAAAACAAGAATCTCAGCCAGCCATTCAGACATCAGGAAAAGCCAGGAAAAACTATGCAGACACGGTTCTTGGGAAAAACAGAAACTGATTTAGACATGGCTGTGGCATAGTGCCTAAGGCATTTGAGTACTAACCAGAAGGCTGGCAGTTCAAACCTCCAGCTACTCCTCAGAAGGAAGGTTGGGCAATCTACTTCCATAGTGATACCACCTCGGAAACCTAAGGAGGGGTCTTTATAAGTCGGATCCGACTCGATGGCAGTGAATTTGGTTTGTTTGGTATGGAAACTAGGAAGGAGCTCTGGTGGTGTAGTGAGTAAGGCCTTTGGACAACAAGAAGCTTGGCAGTTCAAACCCACCACCTGCTCTTCAGGAGGAAGATGAGGCATCTACTTCTGTAAAGATTTACAGCCTTGGATACCCTATGGGGGTCACTATGAGTTGAAATTGATTCTATGGCAGTGGGTTTGCTTTTTTGGTTACAGGGAAACTGGATTTGGGAAACCATACCTGATCCAAAGCCACTCTAGTAACAAGGCAATCTTGTGGCCTGGCAGCAGCTGGAATTCTGGGTCCTTTCCCTAGGCCTCTACTGTTAGCATAGCTCAACTGCTTACTGATATTTTCATTTCTGCTCCTGTAAATATTCCCTCTCTGCATCCTATGTTCAGTAGAGGAGATCTCATCGGTCGGGCTATACTTCCTCATTCTTGTTTTAGTAGCATTTTAGTACCGTGCCAATTCATAGGCCACTGGCCAGCCTAGTCATTGTCCAGCACATATTAGGAGACCACTCTCATCCAGTCAGTTTTGGCTAAAGGGTCTTTGTCATACAGAGCATGGCCATCTGTACAGAAGAAATCCCTTGGTTTTGCCTCACCAGGCCTAGGGTCCAGAGGTTTTTATCATAGGAGAGCTGTGGGTATGGCAGACACATTGACTGGCCTGTCGAGTACAGCTGGAGAAGATGCTGAAGGAGCTGGAACTTGATGGGCAAGAATGTTAAAGAGGGATATTACAATTTGGAATAAAAAAATATTTTAAAAAAGGCATACAGAATAGATTGACATTCATTTTCTGTAGCAAAATATTTAAGATAAGAACAGTGGGAATTAGGGTGGCTGATGTAGACCAGGTCTGAGTTTCTTACCAATAAAGCAGAAGAGTTTGAGGCACTGTTGTTATTAGGTGCTCATAGCAAGCCCATGTACAACAATATGAAATACTACCTGGTCCTGAACCAACTTCACGATCATTGCCATGCTTGCGCCCATCGTTGCAGCCTCTGTGTCAATCCATCTTGTTGAGGGTCTTCTCGTTTTTGGCTGACCCTCTTCTTTAACAAGCATGATATACTTCTCCAGGGATTGGTCTCTTCTGACATGACCTAAGTACAAGAAACGAAGTCTGCTCATTCTCACTTCAAAGGAGAATTCCGGCTGTACTTCCTTCAAGACAGATTTGTTCATTCTTCTAGCAGTCCTTTGAATTCATTCAATATCCTTTGAATGAACATCACAGTTCAAATGCATCAATTCTCCTTTGGTCTTCCTTATTCATTGCCTAGTTCTCACACACAGATGAGGCTATTGAAAATACCATGGCTTGGGTTAGGCCCGTCTTAGTCTTCAAAGAGACATTGTTGCTCTTCAGTACTTTAAAGAGGTCTTTAGCAGAGAGCTCTGGTAGCATAGTGGTTAAGGCACTTGAGTGCTAACCAGAAGGCTGGCGATTCAAACCCACCAGCCACTCCTCGGAAGGAAGATGGGGCAATCTACTTCCGTAGTGATACTGCCTTGGAAACCCAAGGAGGGGTCGCTATGAGTTGGGTCCAACTCGACTGCACGTAACAACAAGCAGCAGATTTGCCCAGTGCAATATGTTGTATTTGATTTCTTGACTGCTGCTTACATGGGTGTTGACTTATACACTAGGGAGCCTTTAAGATCTTTGTAATAAAGCATCAGGATTGGAGGAAGACTCATTAATAACCTATGATATGCAGATGACACACCTTGCCTGTTGAAAGTGAAGACAACTTGAAGCACCTCCTGATGAAGATCAAGGACTACAGTTTTCAGTAGGGATTACACCTCAACATAAAGAAAACAAAAATACAACTGGACCAATAAACAATATCATGATAAATGAAGAGAACATTGAAGTTTTCAACAATCAATGCCTATGGAACTAGCAGCCAAGAAATCAAATGATGTATTGCATTGGGCAAATCTGCTGCAAAAGACCTTTTTAAAATCTTAAAAAAGCAAATATGTCACTTTGAGGACTAAGCTGTGCCTAACTAAAATCATGATATTTTCAATTGCCTCATATGCATGTAAAAACCCAACAATGAAGAAGAATTGATGCATTTGCATTACTGGGGAAGAGTATTGAATATACCGTAGACTACCAGAGAGATGAACAAACATGTCTTGAACAAAGTAGAGCCAGAATGCTCCTTAGAAATGAGGTGGTGAGACTTTCTTGCTTTCTTTGGTAATGTTATCAGAAGGGACCAATCCTCAGAAAGAGGACATAATGCTTAGTAAAGTAGAGGGTGAGCAAACAAAGAGGAAGATCCTCAATGAGACAGATTGACATAGTCCCTGTAACAAGGGCCTTAAACATTGTGAGGGTGGCATTGTGCCAGTCAAGCTTTTATGCTGTTATACTTAGAGTCACTATGAGTTGGGGCTGACTTGACAATACCTAACAACAACAACAACAACAACAAAAACAGTAGAAAAGCAACATAAAAATGATATTTAAGAAGAATTAGTCTGGCAGAGGTATATGACATAGGTTGGAACAGATAAGACTGGAGTCAGGGACTCCAATTAGGAGGTGGTTACACACATCTAGATGAGTGGCAAGGAAATATAAAAGTAGAATTTATTTTCAGAGAGGTTTAAGTTTCTCATACTTCATCACCTTTTAGGATTTCTAACCCTCTTCTCGAGTTAGGCAATTAACATGTTCACATGACACTCTGTTTATTAGATACTCACCCAATCTGGTTTGAACAAACAATAAAGACCTATTTGAATGAATTCAAATCATAGAGTACGTTGGTAATGAGTCACAAGTTGTTCTAAAAATAGCTATTTTGTTTACTGAATTCACTTGGTTGCTAAATTCATGAATTAAATGTCCATAACTTTTGTCATCACATTTGTATTCTGATATTTTCTGCTGTATTTTTGACTTTTTAGTTAAGAGCTCTATTCTCAATTTTGCAGAACCTGCAAAATTGTTAAGGAGCAAAAATGTCACTTTGATGACTAAGGTACACCTGACCCAAGTCATGGTATTATTAATTGCCTCATATGCATGTGAAAGCTGGACAATGAATAAGAAAGACCAAAGAAGAGTTGATGCTTTTGAGTTGTGGTGTTGGTGAAAAATACTGAAAGTACCATGGACTGCCAGAACAAACCAATCCATCCTGGACAAAGTGCAGCCAGAATGCTCCTTGGACGTAAGAATGGCCAGACTTCATCTCATCTACTTTGGTTATGTTGTCAGAAGATATTAGTCTTTGGAGAAGGATATCATATTTGGTAGAAACAAACAAAAAAACAAACTCACTGCCGTCAAGTCGATTCGACTCATAGCAGTCCCTCCTTGGGTTTCTGAGGCGGTGTCTCTACGGAAGTAGATCGTCCAATCTTCCTTTCAACATATTTGGTAGAGGGGCAGCAAAAAAGGGAAAGACCATTAACTAGATGGATTGACACAGTGACTGTAACAATGGGGTCAAGCATAGCTATGATTGTGAGGATGGTGCAGTACTGGGAAGTGTTTCATTTTTCTTTTTTAAATTTTTATTGTGATTTGGGTGAAAGTTTACAGAGCAAATTCATTTTCCATACAGCAGTTCATGCACATTTTGTTTCATGACATTAACTGCAATTCCCCACGATGTAACAGCTCTCTTCCCACTTCCCCCATAATGACCTCTTCCCTGTGTCTTTCCCTACCATGCACTCCCATCCCCAGAGCTATCTCCCTGTGCAAACACCGCCCTTCTGTTCTCCCACAATTGATAGCCAAGGAGTACATCTACCTAATGTAAATGTTCACCCCATATGTCTGTCTATTGTTTGGCTGGAAGCCAGAGAAGTGAGTTCAGTTCTAGACCTGAAGGGTAACTAGGGCTCATAGTCTTAGGGGTCTCACAGGCTCTATCAGACCAGCAAACCTGGTCTTTCTTTTTTTTTTTTTTTTTTGATCATTTTGAGTTTTACTCTACGTTGTTCTCCTGCTCTATCCAGGATCTCCTGCACCGATCTCCCAAGTGGCTGACTATGGTAGCCAGTCACCATCTTGTTCTTCTGGTCTTCTGGTCATAAGGCTGAGGATTGCATGGTCTACTAGTCCCTTGGACTACTTGTTTCCATGTGTCTTTGGTTTTCTTCATTCTTCTTTGCTTTGGATGAGGAGAGACCCATCATTGCATCTAGATGGCTGCTTGCAAACTTTTAAGACCCCAGTCACTGCTCACCAAAATAGGATGTAGAACAATGTTTTTGTGTAGTATGTTATGCCATTTGTGCTTGATGTCCCCTGTGACCATGGTCCCAAGCTCACAGGTCCAACTCCTTACTGTCTCAGGATAGCTGGCTGTGGCCAAGAAGCCACCACAACCTTGCCTCTTGTTTCATTCTGTTGTAATAAGGTCACTGTGTGTTGTAGCCAATTCGAGGGCACGTATCAAGAACAACAACAATCTCCATCAGCCACATTACTTCCCTTACCTCTCTATTCTTTCATTCTTGTGTGTTGTTTGTGCTGCTGCTTGAACACCACCACCCCACCCTTTGTAGTGCTTCCAGAAAAGACAGTGTCTTGAACACATAAGTGAATTTGTTTAGTTTTTCTTCAAGGACGTACTTCAAAGTCTCTAATAGCTTCCCTAACATGTAAGATTTTTACAATATGAGTAGCAAGCAATACACACCAATGGTGGTTTTGCTTCCTCTAAACTAACATGAATCATCCTATTTTCTATAGGTATTTAATGAAAGATAAGATGCCATCCGATTGTAAGATCCACTATTCCCTAATGTACCACTATAGTATGAAATAAAATATACTACCACTTAATCTGAGACACATGAGTGCTATAAGATGTATCCTAAATTTAGAGATGGTGAAATGTAGGAAAAAAATGAATCTGAGAATTGGTGAACTCTAATGGATTATGAGAATCTTTTCAATCATGTTTTCACATTGGAAATCAGCCAGCAATAGCCTTCATCCTAGCCCAAACCTGAATCCTAGTTAGAACCTAATCCTATGGCCAACCAATTTCTAAGACTAACTAAACTTTTATCCTCTTTCCCACTGCCCGTATTCATCTGATCACTAAGTTATTTTGATGTTAATGTAGAAACTGTTCATGTTTGAGATGATTTCCCAATTCTACTGCCATTGTCCTCATTGGGATCTTCACCCTTATTTGCCTGGGTTCATGGAACAGGCCATTGTTTCGCCTCTTTACTTCTGGCTCTACCTTCTTTTCCTCTCCATTTTGCACCCATTAGTCTGTCTAAAAGGAGACCTAGTGGGATAGTGATTAAGTGCTCAGCTGCTAACTGAAAAGTCAGCAGTGTGAACATACAAGCTGCTTCATGAGAGAAACATGTGGCAGTGTGTTGGTATAAAGATTCACAGCCTTGGAAATCTTGTGGGAGAAGTTCTAGTCTGTCCTAGAGTGTCACTATGAGTCAGAATCGGTTTACCAGCTATCAATAATCTCCAAAATCAAAATCTAATCATGCCAACCTTCTACTTAGGTATCTCTTTCCTCTACTTGGTATGTCCTCTTTTTTGCTTCTTTGCCTGGCAAAGATCCAGTTCATACAGAACATTCTTTGTGATGTTGCTTGTGACACCATAGGTAAATCTTGACTGTTCTATCCTTTATGCTCCTGTTAGCATTTTGTCCAGAAATTAGACTTGTGGTCTGGTGTTGGGTGGAGCTGGAACTGGTGCATGTACAGGGTAACTGATGAGAAAGAAAAAGATTCAACCTATGGTTTGAGAAGTAGGGCTCTGGTTGATTACTGAAGACCAAAACGTGGTTACTAAATGTGGTGAAATGGTTCCTTTATCTGGCTTTTTGCCTTAGTTCTTTGACTTGAGAGCTATTTTCCCCTAAACCCTGAGGTGTTACCTTTGTCCTAGTTTCTACCTTAGAGATTTTGTTACTTTGGCCTGGTTGAATGACATTTCCTGGGCAAGCTGTAAACAACTGGTGGTCTGATACTTTTTGTCTGGTTACTATAGCCTATTACACAAATCATTCAACCATTTCAGGAGGTATGATCAAGAGCCAATGACACTTAAAGAAGAAGACCAAGTTGCAGTGAAGGCATGGGAAAAAATCAAGGATCCAGGATTACCAAGTAAGATGTTTGAAAACACAGATGCAACACTTGAAGAGCTCATTCATTTATGCCAAGAAATTTGGAAGACAGTTACCTGGCGGAGCATTTGGAAGAGATCCCTATTTATGCCCATTTCAAAGAAAGGTGATCCAACAGAATGCAGAAATTATTAAACACCATCATTATTACCACATCCAAGTAAAGTTTTGCTGAAGATGATTAAAAAATGGTTGCAGCAATATATCTGAGAGTGAATTTCCAGAAATTCAAGCTGGATTCATAAGAGGATGTGGATCGAGGGATATTATTGCTGATGTCAGATGGATCTTGGCTGAAAACAGAGAATACCAGAAAGATGATTGCCAGAAAGATTGACTATACCAAGGCATTTGACCATGTGGATCATAACAAATTATGGATAACATTATGAAGAATGGGAATTCCAGAACACTTAATTTTGCCCACACAGAACCAGTTCATATACTAAGAGATGGTCATTTGAACAGAACTGCTTGGTT
Source organism: Orycteropus afer afer (assembly GCF_000298275.1). NCBI lineage: Eukaryota > Metazoa > Chordata > Mammalia > Tubulidentata > Orycteropodidae > Orycteropus > Orycteropus afer. The sequence continues at coordinate 3,057,171 of NW_006921679.1, forward strand.
TAGAATCAGAGAATGTGTATGTTAAGGTTGTTTCCTCTCACCATACTTATTCAATCTGTATGCTGAGCAAATAATCCAAGAAGCTAGACTAAAGGAAGACTAGGGCATTAAGATTTGAGGAAAACTCCTTAACAATCGGCAATATGCAAATGACACAATCTTGCTTGCTTAAAGTGAAAAGGACTTGAAACACTTACTGATGAAGATCAAAGACTTTAGTATGGATTACATCACAACATAAGAAAACAAAAATTCTCACAACTGAACCAATAAGCAACATCATGATAAACAGAAAGTAGATTGAAGTTGTCAAGGATTTCATTTACTTGGATCCACATCAACACCTGTGAAAGGTGCAGTCAAGAAATCAAACAATGTATTACATTGGGCAAATCTGCTTCAAAAGACTTCTTTTAAATGTCAAAAGCAAAGATATCAATTTGAGGATAAAGGTGCTCCTGACCCAAGGCATAGTATTTTCAATCACCTCATATGCTGGACAATGAATAAGGAAGACTAAAGAATCGATGCCCTTGAATTATGGTGTTGGTGAAAAATATTGAATATGTATGGACTTCCAGAAGAATGAACAAATCTTTCTTGGAAGAAGTACAGCCAGAATGCTCCTTAGAAGCAAGGATGTGAAACTTCATCTCACATACTTTGGACATGTTATCAGAAGGGACCAGTCCCTGAAGAAGGACATCATGCTCACTAAAGTAGAGCATCAGTGAAAAAGAGGAAGACCTTCAACGAGGTAGATTGACACAGTGGCTGTAGTGATGGGCTAAAACATGGCAATGATTGTGAGGATGGTACAGGCCTGGGCAATATCTCGTTTTACTATATATAGAGTCACTATAAGTTGGAGCTGACTTGATGGTACCAACAACAATAACAATTATGGAAATGAAGTGTCTGTGGCCTACTGAGAGGGGATTGGTCAGTTCATGGCCCTGGGGAGAGGGCCTTATCTTGACAGTGACAAGGAGTATGTGTATATATGTAGCCAATCTCATAGAGTTTTTTCACACGGAAAATAAGAATAAGCAGAAAAGAGAAAAGCAAGAAGAAGCAGAGAGAAAGGGGACAAGGAAATGTCTAAAAGAACTCTAATACTTATCAGGGGCTGTAACACTGAAGACAGTGACAAACCCTGTTTTGGTTCCCTAGTGCTGCTCTGACAAGAAATATACCACAAATGGGATGGCCTTAACAAACAGGAGTTTATTCTTACAATTTGGAGCCTTTAAGTCCAAATTCAAAGTGCCAGGCTCTAGGGGCTGGGTGAAAGCTCAACTTTGGCGTCCAACTCTGCCTCTTGCTCCCAGACCACTGGAGCTAGAGGCATTTCTTCACTCAGACAGCTGCTGGCTGCTGAGGCTGACAAGCCCCAAGGTTGACAAGTAAAAAGGCACAGTCCTGATGTTACCAAACCACATGGCAAGCCATTAACTTACGTCCATTGTAAGTCCCAAGGTCGGCAGAGCATAGCGGGCTGCTCAGTAAACACATGGCTACATACAGGGTCCAAGCGTGCCATAAGCTAGAGACCATTCCCAAAGCCTCTCCTTATATACAGGAAGAAGATCACATCCCAAAGACTCAGCTTCTTGTGGTAGATCCCACCATGGAGTTGATTGCCAGTCTCATCATGGGGAATAACTACCACCAGCTGCCCAGCCACTCAACCAGGCCCTGCCAAGTCAACACACAAACATAACCATCACAAACCCTGAAGGGGACCAGTGGCAGTGCCGGTAGTGACAGAAAGCAGGGCCAAGAGTTGCCTGTCTTGAGGGGGCTGAGAGGAGGCCTGCATAGCCCAGAGGAGCTGAGAGAGGTGTCCTGCACTGAAGAAGTGAGACTTTGCATAGAAGCTTCCTGATCCTGAGTTGTAGCTTTTTGATCCTGATTCCGAATTTTACCGTTACATCCTTAATAGACCACTTAAATGTAAGTAGGGTCTGTGAGTTCTGCGTGGCCATTTAAACTGATTATTGGATGCAGAATAGAAGTAGAGAGTGCCACAGGGATGATGGCTGGTGTTAGATTTGGTAAGAAGTTTAGAGGGTGATTCAACCTCATGATAATCCACTTTGGGCTGATTCTGGTAATCATCGCCCCTGAAGTTAGACAGGTTCTGACGCCAGTGCCACCCAACCATTTTCACTCTCAGAGACCCAGATGTAAGCAAAAATTCACTGCCATTGAGTCAGTTCAGACTCATAGTGACCGCCATTGGCTTTCCAAGGCTGTAAACCTTTACGGAAGTAGATTGCCTCATCTTCCTCCTGTGGAGCAGCTGGTAGGTTCACAACACCTACCTTTTGGTTAGCAACCCAATGCTTTAACCACAGCACCCCCAGAGCTCCTTCAATGTGAGTAAAGAGGTTCCACAAGTTCTAGCATCAAGGACTGGAAGTCAGGAATGGAGATGTGTGCCTGGTTGAAAGAGTGATAGGATTATTCCTCATTTGACTCCTTCTGAAGTTGTTTTTGTCAGGTCCTCCATATCTGGGGTAGCTCTGGATCTAAGGCAAGGGTTGGCAAACTACAGCCCACAGGCAAAATCAGCCTGCTGCTTGTTTTGGTAAATAATATTTTATTGGAGCAAAGACATACTCATTTGTTTTCATACTATCTATGGCTACTTCCATGCCACAGTGATAGAGTTGAGTAGTTGTGACAGAGATCACATGGCCTGCAAAGCCTAAAATATATACTATCCAGCCCTTTTCAGAAAGAACTTGCTGATCCCTGATTTAAGGAACCTTAGAGGCACCATGTTATTTGGTTCCACAATCAACACCAATGGAAGCAGCAGTCAAGAAATCAGATGACATAGTGCTCTGGGCAAATCTGCTGCAAAAGACCTCTTTAAAGTGCTGAAGAGCAAGATGTGTCTTTGAAGATTAAGGTGTGCCTGACCCATGCCATGGTATTTTCAGTCAATTGATATGCATGTGAAAACTTGACAAAGAATAAGGAAGACTGAAGAAGAGTTGATGCTTTTGAGTTGTGGTGTTGGTGAAGAATACTGAAAGTACCATGGACTACCAGAAGAATTAACAAATCTGTCCTAGAAGAAGTGCAGCCAGAATGCTCCTTATAAGCAAGAATGGTCAGACTTCGTCTCACCTACTTTGGTCATGTTGTCAGAAGGGACCATTCCCTGGAGAACGATATCCTGCTTGGTAGAGTGGAGAGTCAACAAAATAGGGGAAGGCCCTCGAAGAGATGGATTGACACAGTGGCTGCAATGATGGCCTCAGGTATAGCAGGGATTGTGAGGCTGGCACAGGACCGGGCAGTGTTTCCTTCTGTTGTGCACCTAACAACAACAACAATAACAGAGGCACCATCCCAGTGCTTTGGTGGCATAGTGGGTAAGGCATTTGGATACTAACCAGAAGGCAGCAGTTCAAACCCACCAGCTCTTCCTTGGGAGAAAAATGAGGCAACTACTTCTGCAAAGATTTATAGCCTTGGAAACTCAATGGGGGTCGCTATGACTTGGAATTGACTCATGGCACTGGGATTGGTATGTATTTATTTATTTTTAAGAGGGCCCATCAGAGATTGAAAAAAAAGTAGAAAAGGATTAAAAGCTAAATAAAAGATAAGTTAATGAAAGAAAGAATAAGTTAAAAGTAGCGTATACAAAGAAAAACAGAAACAAAACAAAAAACAAAAACAACCCAGTAAGAAGCAAAGAGCTGGTTAATAAAAGCAAACAAACCCAAGGTCCAAGCCAAGGTCTTTTTCTAACCAGTGTCTTTGGACGTGCCTCTGAAATGCTCACTGCCTCTGTACTGGCAGCCTGGGACCAATGGATGGCTGGGCTCAGAGACCTCAAGGGTGAGTGGGAGCCATTTCCTTTTCAGGAAGCTTGCATTTGAAGCTCTGGATACCAACTCCTCACAGCTCTCCCTTTCTCCCTGCCCACCCTCTGTCCTCACCTGGTGAGAATTGCTAGCCCCCAGCCTGTAGTGCAGACACGCTCTCCTGCATGTGGTTCCCCTCAGCAATAGCCTCTGTCCAGACTAAAGGTGTGTGTCACTGGGAGAGTAGAGACCCTGTGGGCAACCTCTGTTAGCCAAGATGGTGCAAACCTCCCTCCTGCTGAGTGGCTGCACTATTCCTGAGAGAACAATGTCCCTTAGGGAAGAAGCAAGTCTGAGTTCTCTTGGAGATGTACATCTGATTCTTTAGCAGCCTGAGAGTGGCCTGGGGCCTGGAGAGGGTGTTTCTGTCTTTCTGTCCAACTCCTCTCTTTGCTATTTTTATTTATATGTCATCTTTTGTTGAAGATCTCTGGTGAGACGAGGTAATGGAGGGTCTCAGGTAAATCATTTCTAAGCACAAAGACCAAGTCACTGATAATCTGAGTGTGGCTTGCATCCAACAGGGCCATATGTCATGTAATCCTAACCTGGACCCTCTGTCAAGTTTAGCTATTCTGACTGTCATTCAGAGGATAGGTTTCACAAGGGCGTGTGACATTCAGGGTCATGTGGTGGTTATGCCCATGCCACAGTTTGAAAAATGTGATTCTGGTCAAATATAAAGTCAAAACAACCTGTTGATCTCAAGTGGCTAATGCTAGGAGTATGTTTGGCCAGGGGTTAGTTGGGAAAGGATGAGGACAGAAGTACTTCCAGGCCCAAGTGTGGAGATAAGAAGTGACTTAGTGGCTCTAAGCAGTGATGTGGAGAGGGGGTGGATCCTCAGCTAGTGCATGGACTAAGACCTCTAGCTCATGTGCACACATAGGCCCTGCCCACACACGTACTGTGCTCCACTCATGGGCCTGTGAGGGGACTCCTTCTGCACACTCTCCTCAGACCTCTTGTTCTCCTGTGACTCATTTTTTCTCCTCAATTCAATTAAGCAAATTGTATCTTGGACCCACTCCGTTCATATGTACAGGACCAGCAATGTTCAGTGTAAAGTCTCTTTCTCTCTCTGTGATGTTAAATATAATGTGAGGTAAATGAGAAAGGAATAAATAAAATGCTGTTGGCAGGATGAGGAGAGAGTTGATGATAGTGAAATATGAGAATTGAGATGGGTCTTGGGAGAGGGATAGAATTTCAACAAGAGAAAAACAATCCAGGTGGTAGCATAAAAAAAAAAATGTAGGAAAGCAGATGCATCTTGGGGACCAACTTGTAGTTTAGTTTGAATAATGGCTAGGATATGATTAGGGGAGTGGGAAGAGGTAGGTTAGGTGGGGTCGGTGTTAGTGAAGAGTGTATTTGACTGATCTCTGGTGGTGTAGTGGGTAAGGCGTTTGGCTGCTAACCAGAAGGTTGGCAATTCAACCCACCAGCTGCTTTATGGGAGGGAGATGAGACAATCTACTTCTGTAAAGATTTACAGCTTTGGAAACCCAATGGAGGTTGCTATGAGTCATCAACCCGGTGGCAGTGTTTGTTTTTTTATGCTTGATTGAGAGTGGCAGAAAATCAACAATAACTATGGCTTAAACAAGATATAAACATGTAAAGTCCAGTGGGCCCCAGGCTGGTGTGGTCCTCCATTGTGTCAGGGACCCAGGTTCACTCCTATTCTGTCACTCCACAGTTTGGACCTATACTTAATAGTCTAAGATTGTAGCATCATCTTCTAGACATTAGGATGGAGAAAAGGACAAAGAACAAGGGAGTGAAGGGCATGTGCCATGTCTCTTAGTGAAGGTTCCAGAAGTTACCCCTTCACACTTTGCATTCACTCCATTGGCTGGAACGTAGTCACATGGCCACACCTAACAGCCAGGGAGCCAGGGAATGATATTCTTTAGTTTAACTGTCTATGTTTCCAGCAAATACTAGATAGATGGATATTAAGAGACCACTGGTAGTATCTGCCCTAGAACCAGATTATGGACTGCCTTGAATGCCAGATTGAGAAGGATCTACTAATTGTCAGAGGTTCTAGGGAGCTATGAAGCTTTCAAGTAGGGAGTTATGTGAGACATGGTATCTTGGGAGGATGAATCTGCCAGTAATGTATAGATGGGTTAACATAAGGAGAAAGAGAAGATGGGTAGACCTGTAGGACTCTTGTGACTCAGCGGTGAATTAATGGTGGCAATGGGAATATAAAGGAAGCTATAGATCCAAGGGACATTGCAAAGATAATACAGCAGAGCTGGTTGGTTGATAGCAAAAGTGAAGAAGTTAAGGAAGATCCTGAAGTTTCAAGTCTGAGTGTTTGGGGGAATGGTATTGGCAATATTTTAGTTACAGATGCTATGAAGAGGAGCTGATTTAGTGAAGATGATGGTGGGCTTTGATGATGTTGACTTGGAGTTTCCAATAGGATTTTCAAATGAGGCTTCAAATGGGCACTTGAACTTGTGGGTCTAGAGAGAGACGGCAAACGAGTTGCCCATGAGCCATGTTCAGCTGCAGGTGTAATTTGTTTCCTTTGAAAGAGATTGAATTGCACAATAAAAAAAATTGAATTAATCCTAATAAATTGTTTATCAAAATTTGTGTTTCTGACTTCTCTTGAAAAATCTTAAGGTTTAGAACCACCAGGTCCTTGTCCTGTCAGACAGCAAGTGGCTGCCATCTTTAGATGGTAGGTTGGCTTTCACTATAGATGGTACACTTGGCTACAGTTCCCATCATTGCTTATTCATTATCCAATTCTGTCTGTTGCAATTACTTGTGTTATCTGCCTGGCCTCCGTAGGCATTTGAGTGTTTGAGTTTGTCTAGAGTTTGTCAGGACCACAGATACAGATCTGGGAACTATGTCTCTAGGAAAAGAGAGTTGAAGGCACTGAATTGGATAAGACTGATGAGGGGTTGTTTTTGTTGTTAGCTGCCCTGGGTCGGCCTCCGACTCACGAGGACTCCATGTACAACTGAACTAAACACTGCCGAGTCATGTGCCATACCTGTGATCGGTTGTGGGTTGGATTGTTGTGATCCATAGGGCTGTCATTTCCTAATTGCCAGCCCTCTCTTCCTAATCTGTCTTAGTCTAGAAGTGCCACTGAAACCTGTTTAGCATCCTAGCAACACACAGATGGGTGGTGACAGATGGGTGGTGACTCTGCATGAGGTGTAATGGCTGCAAATTGATCCTGAGTCTCTGGCCTGGAAGACGAGAATTCAACCACTGAACCACCACTGCCCCCACAATGGGGGTAGAGAATGGAAAGAAGAGACTCCAAACCTTAGGGTATGGCCATACCTACAAATGAGAGGGGCAAGTGGAGCCCATATGTAGATTCTGAGGGAAATCATCTGAGAAAAAAACCAGAGCTTATCACATCATGGAAATCAAAAGAGCAGAGTTTCAAGAAGGACATTGGCCAGTGTCAAAAGCTGTGAAGGGAGGGAAGAGAATGAATCCTGGTCAAAGGTCATTTGCTTGGGAGATTAGAAGATCTCTGAGAATTTCAGTAGAGTGATGAGGGCAGAAGTCAAATTCAAATGCTGCTTTGATGTGCCTTGTAATCTGAGTTGATCTGTATGAAGATATCAGGGCAGAGAGTAGGGCAGGGTGCACCTGTGATTGGCCCCACCTTCTAGTGTGGCAACCCCAGGTGAAGACCAGATAGGAGGGGAGCAGACTGCCCTCCAGGGAGGGAGGCACATATTGTCTTCCACATTGAAGTGTTGGCCTCTTTGAAAACAGTCCTTCATTTAATCCTCACAACAACCTTGGAGTTGGAGCTCATTATTTCTGGTTTTATAGGTGAGGAAACTGACTCTTACAGACATTAAGTGATTGGTTCAAAATGATTTAGGCAGTAAGAAAGCTAAAGAGCTAGGATTTGAATGTGGACTCAATCCTACATGTTCTTCTGGTATACATCTGGCTCCTCTGTGTTCCCCATAACTCAGGCCATAGCATGTTAGACTGTACCCATACATATGGTCAACAAAAGGAGCTCTGGTGGCACAGTGCCTAAGGCATTTGACTGCTAACCACAGGGTTGGCAGTTCAAACCCACCAGTCATTCCATGGCAGGAAGATGGGGCAAATCACTTCCGTAAAGATTTATTGCCTTGGAAATCCAAGGGGTCGCTCTAAGTTGGAATAGACTCAGTGGTAGTGGGTTTGATTCTTTTGGTTTATGGTCCATAAGACCTTTCTCTCACTACTTTTTAGAACTGTTTCCTTCACCAGCTACATCTTGCTCTAAGGACTCTGAGATGGTTAAAAGACATTAAAGTTTTAAGGCAAAAATAACCTGTTTCGAGTCTCTTTGTATTAATACATGAAAGGCTTTGCTCTGTGCAATCATATTAACAACTTGTCAGGCTTGGTTTATTTCTGAAAATTGTGTCCCTTGAATAATACCCACATTGTCACCATGAAAAATGAAAATGACCTGTGTGGACATGATCAGTCTATCAGCACACTGGATTTATTTCATTGCACTCTGGGTACATAGGTGAGGATACTTAATCCAGTCTCTAAGAAGAAAGGGAAAGGCAAAAAATATGATGTTGTTGTTGGGGAAAATGGAGTCAATTCTAGCTCACAGAGACTCCATGTATGCAGAATAGAACTGCCTCAAAGTTTCTCAAGGCTGTGACCTTACAGAAGCCGATCACCTGTGTTCTGAGGAACCCCTGGGTGGGTTTGAACAGCCAATCTTTAGGTTAGTAGTCTACTGCTAACCATCTATGCCACCAAAGAGCCTGTTGAAACTCATTGCTATTGACTTGATTCTGACTCAAGTGATTCCATGTGACAGAGTAGAACTGCCCCATGGCTTTTCCAATGAGTGTAATGATCAGTCCTAAAGGCCACGTGGTCATGTTGTCAGAAGGGAGCAGTCCCTGGAGAAGGATATCATGCCTGGTAAAGTGGAGGGTTAGCGAAAAAGGGGAAGGCCCTCAACGAGATGGATTGACACAGTGGCTGCAATGATGGGCTCAAGCATAGCAATGATTGTGAGGATGATGCAGAACTGGGCAGTGTTTCATTTGTTGTCCATGAGGTCGCTATGCGTTGGTGCCGACTCCACAGCACCTAACAACAACAACAACGGCAACGTGGTACCCATTCGGGATGGCTTGATGGGAGACTTGAGAACTGCTTCTGTGGTCTGACTTGCCTGTGAGGAGGTTACTTCACTTTCATTTCCAAAATGTGGGCACTCAAACCAAAGGAAGGATCCTAATTTCTGAGCCCAGAACCAGGCTGCACACTGCACGCTCCAACAAAGGATTATTCTCTGACTCGTGCAATTAGTTATATGCAAAATCTTGCCAACAAATAAACATGAAACCATATTTGCTTCCTTATTGCATGAGTTCCCTATTGAAAAGAAACAAAATGACAGGGAAGGAAAAAAAAAAATGGAGATCAGCCCAAAAAACCTGTGGTGCCTGCTTACCTTAGAGGGGCTCTCCCATCGCTTCAATTCCAGGAATGGTTCTGTCAGGTTGGATGGGGCCCAAGACATCCTTTTGTGCCCAGATTGCCATACAACTCCTCAATGCAGATGGCTCCTCCCCCTGGGAAGTAACACCACTGTAATGGACCCCTCGTGATAACAGGAAGCATAAGGTGGGGATGGTGGGGGACTTAACAAGGTATTTATCACTGTGATGGTGCCCAGGGGGTTTCACGGTGGCTGCTTCGTAGGTTTCAGTAATCTTTCTTTCTTTGATTTATGTGGCTTTTCTAAAGGGCTTTGTTCAGCAGTACATTAATGTGGATGCTAAATATAGCTGGAAGGAACCAGTGCCTGAGGTTGCGGTGCCCACTGGCAGGCAGGCATCTGCCAGTCAATAACCTACTTTTGTTCCCGTCTTCCTTGCTAGAATATATCAAGCCAGAGAGGCTATTTATAGCCAGACAATGTTCTGAAAGTTGTTAGAAACCGTTCCTGCGGCCGCCTGGCCTCGTGCAGCCCTCCCAGGAGCCATGCAAGTGTAAATGTGCAGCCAGGCGTTCTTCCCAGCGGCGCCTGGGCGCGGTGACCTTGATGGACTCCATCGCTCCTCTGAAAACAAAACACAGACTTGGAATTTTAATTAAAAGGCAGCGAGTGGGCTATCAAGCTCGTGTATTGGCTGAGCTGCCGTTAATCACAATGTGGATTTGAGGTCACCATTGTGAAGCCTGTAACGTTAACTTATCAGGGAACACACATCAGCTGAATCATCGCCGGGGCTCACCGGGAGGGAGAGGTCCTGAGGAAGAGTGTTCTTCGGTGCCTGAAGCCAGCAGGCCCGGCTAGGAACCTGGGGAATTATATTAGGATAAGGCCAGCAGCTGACTCAAGCTAGGGAGTGAAGGAATCTACACACACAATATCTGTTTGGTCCACACCAAGTGAAACCCATCGGTTTAACGTTGCAGAGTTAGTCACCCATGTGGTGATACACAAAATGGCTGTTTGGTGGTCCAGTGGGGCTCTCAGAGTGCCCCTGGTTTAGCCTTAGAACTAGCCCACAAAATGAATTAAGTCTGCTTAAGTGGGTTGTTCTGCATTGAACAAGTTATTTAGAGCCTTTTAAAAATAGCATTATTGGAGCCTGTTATTATTGGTTTACATTACGAGGAGGCACACACATTGTTTATTGCATGGATTTCCCAACTCCAAGGTTTTTTGTTTTTTCATAAAAACCCTCTAAATAAAGGGATCATTTCTATCTGAAGATCCTCAGGCACTAACCACCTTGAGTGGGAGTGGTGATTTGCACTTGGTTGGTAGTTCACAGGCAATAGAATCTCTTCACCAGTTGCCATCCGCTTGCCTCTGAGTCACGCCATGTGTGTCCTCCAGAAGGGTTTCCATGGCTGATTCTGGGAAGCAGGTTGCCAGACTTTTCTTCTGCGCTGCCTCTGGACGAACTCAAATCACCACTCTTTCAGTCAGCAGCCAAGCACCTCAATGGTTTACACCACCCAGGAATTCCACAAAATCTCGAGGGAGCTTTTTCTTTTAAAATTTTTTAACCAAGATATTTTCATTCAGTGAGTCGGAATTTGTGCTTTGAGGAGTTTCCTGTCAGATTTTGATGTTTAATCAGATTCGGGAGTTACTAGTTAAGGAACTTCTGAAAGTCCAATCTAGTCATGAGATAAAAACAGCAGGGACTTTCAGACAAGAGGAACGAGAACATTTGTGCGAGCCCACCATTACTTTCTGCCATTTCTCTTTTGAGGATACAGTGAACGTCAAACAACAATATTGACAACAACTGCAGCAGGAACTTACACTGGGCTGCTAGGCTCTTTCCACCCACTAATCCCTTACACCCAGCAGTCCTGGCCAGATGCTATTATCCCCATTTTATAAATAAGGAAACCAAGGCTTAGAGCTATCAACTCTCAGGGTTCACAGCTGTGTACTGGAAAGTGGGGGAGACTTTGTCTCTGATTCCTCCTCTAGACTTGTCTCAACTTTCTCTTGGGCTGTGAATGGAGCAATGTTACCCCCCTCACGATGTAAACCCACTTTTATCCACCATCCATATTTATAGAACCAAATTTCCCCCATATTTGTAGAGCTGAAAAGAGAAGGGTAGGAGGCTAGGAAGACCCTAAGTTACTGTCTCCACGTATCAATCCCTTTGCTATTCAGAGTATTGAACTTCAAGTCAAACCAAAGGTGTAGCACAACCTCTATCAGACTCCGTTACATTGTGGGCCAATGTTCTACATTTCTCTGATGGGTTTCAGAAGGGAAGAAGAAAAGAGGGAGGGGAGGAATTGACAAAGAGATGGGCAAGGCCATGCACTGGTAGATGATTAACAACTGACAACTGGCTGGTGGTGAGAGGAGTTTGGTCTGTCGAATTCAACGATTTCATGTTATAAATATTCTCAACATGGCTGATTTCAAGCTACTGATAGTTGAACAACTGACTTAGAAAGTTCCTGATGAGGTGACACTATGAATTGTATATCATCATTAAGGACGAGCCTTGCAGTCTTGGGCCAGCCTCTAAGCCTCATGGTGTTTGGCAGCCTTCTTGGTTGGTGCCTCTCTTCAGCCCTGTTTCACATACACTCTTGTAATGTGTTAGCTCCCTTATCATCAGATTGTCTTACTTACTTCTGAACGCTCAGCTGAGTGTGACGCCCCACATAAAGTAGACATTCAGCAAACATTGCCTGATGGGTAATGGGCCTGTTTCTCATGACACTAACAACTGAGGCTGTGTCCCAGCCTAGAACATGGCTCCTGTGTGCTTCTGAGCCCCAGGAGTCAGCAATTTTAATCAGTCATATTTGTGGGGATGGGTGACACAAGTTGTTTCAACACTGGGCTGTGTGGGGACCAAAACGAGGGGGCTAAAGCAAGGTGGAAGAAGGTAGAAATGACTGAGCTCGGCGTCAGTCAAAGCAAGCCAAGATGGAGGGTGACTGTGGGAACCCAGGCCCTCTGTGGAGAGAGTCTGAGACGGAGTGATGAACGGAGCCAGGTGGAGGGAGGAGCAGCTGCAGCTGCACACCAAAGAACAATATTTATACGTGCACCATGTGGAAAGGGTTGCGAGCTAGACTCTGGAATTTTTAAGCCACTTCTGTGCACCCCTCACCCTCCCTCTCATACCTCGTGCCTGGAAGCTTCTTAAAGCAGGGAGATAGTGACATGGATATGGCCATGACTTGCTTAAATGTGGTGAAGTAAACTTTGAACCTTCAGTCCTCATCATACTATTCCTGTCCACATCCAACTGCTCTCCAAGATCTGATCTTGTCACTATCTCCAGAATTCAGCCACCACGCTCCAGGCTGTACCTCTGAGCTCTCAGTCCAAGTCTTCTTAAGGTCTCCTCAAGTGTATGTCAGTAGCTCTCTGTCTGGTGTTCCTGCATCTGTTCTTGCTCTCCTGTAATTGGCCCTTGCCTTGCTAGAGGGGATTTTCTATACTGAAAATCTACTCACTTCCTTGAATAAGATCTCTGCTGCCTTCAGGGTAGAGCCCAAACTCTCTGGGCAGGCTAGGAGCCCCTCTCTGGTCTGGCTGTCACCTGTCTACCTGGTTTTATCTCTCACCCAAGCTCTAGTCTTCTGAACTGCCCTGGATTATTGAATGTGCTCATGCTATTCTTTCTTGGGGGACTATCCTTACCTAAGTCGTTCATTTGGCTAACTCTTGCTTGCCCTTCACATCTCGGTTCCAGCTTTGTCTTCTCTTGAATGTTTCTTGTAAACACCTTTCCTTTGGCCCCACTCTCCCTATTCTGAGTTCTTTCTTAGTGTTTTGAACCACACTGTACCTACAATCATTTTAGCACTTGGCCTTGTTCACTCTGAATATAATGACTTAACAAAATATCCAATGTGGACCAAGCACATAGATGGGATGCTTTTATAAAAACAGAACATTTTAAAAATTTTGTTGTTGTTGAGAACATACACAGCAAAACATATTCAACAGTTTCCACCTGTACCATGTAGTGACGCTGATTACGTTCTTCGAGTTGTGCAACCATTCTCACCTTCCTTTTCTGAGCTGTTCCTTCCTTATTAATGTAAACTCACTGCCCACTAGGGTTCCTATCTAATCTTTAGAGTTGCTGTTATCAATTTGACTCTATCCAGACAGTTCTTAAAAGAGTATAATGCAGACCTTTTTTCCCCCCACTGTTGTTGTTGTTGTTAAGTGCCGTCGAGTCGTTTCCGACTCATAGCGACCCCATGCACAGCAGAACGAAACACTGCCCGATCCCGCACCAGCCCCACAATCCCAGCTATACTTGAGCCCATCATCGCAGCCACCGTGTCAGTCCATCTCGTTGAAGGCCTCCCCCTCTTTTGTCCACCCTCCACCCTACTAGTTAAGTTAAACTACTGTTCTTAAGCGGACATACACCAGTGGATTTTTCCTCTTTTGCATCAACCATGACAACTTGGAACCTTAACTTAAGAGTGTCTTTATGGAGTGTTGGGTTGAAGAAAGGGATGCAAGGACATCCACAAGAAATTGTTGGTCCTTTTTATGGAGTTAACTTTGACACACGATGACCTTATGCGTAAGGGAACAAGATGTTGCCAAGTCCTATGTCATCTGTGTGATTGTTGGCATATTTGAGTCCCTAGTTCTAGCCACTCTGTGTTTTGAGTGCCTTCCAACCTAGTGGGCTCGTCTTCCACCATTATATCAGCCACTATTCTGTTGTGATTCACAGAGGTTTCATTGACTAATTTTCAGAAGGAAGTGCTAGGCCTTTCTTCATCATCTGTCTTAGTCTGAAGCTTTGCTGAAACCTATCCACCATGGTTGACCCTGCTGGTATTTGAAATACTGGTGGCATAGCTTCCAGCTTCACAGCACAGATCCATTACAGTACAACAAACTGACACACAGGTGCTGGTAGGGAGTAGAGGTGCCTGTATGTGGTGTGAGTGAGATGAGATTACAAAGAATACTCTTGTCACCTATGCACACTCCCTCCCCTTTTAATGCCATGTAATTGATGACCGACTCTATATCTGAGTATATACAACATTCGATGATAAGCCTTGAAAGGGCAGAGAACACACAGACCATATTTGTCTTGCCTCATGCCCAGCACAGTGCCATGAATGGGAAAACGCTTAAGCACCCAGATGACTCCAATGGCTGACTGAGTGTCTCGTTCAACCACGGCTTAGGGCTGAGAGCATCCCCATCTGTGGACAGCTGCATTTCAGTAAGGCTGCATTATTTTGAGCAAACATCAACAAGGAAAACAAGCATCTGTGGTGTTGTGTAACCCAGCTTTCATCTTGCCCTCAGTAGAAACTGGGTCATTGAAATTTGGGTAGAAAACTGCCTAGGTGATGCCTGTGCTTGGAAAAAGAAATGATTTAAGTCCTTCGGTGCTGTTCTGATACCAGAGGCCATGGTACTGTGACGTGGATGGCGATGTTAAAAGGACCGAGACGCAAGCCTTTCTTGGAGACCTTGGCCCTTTGTCTGATATGTCGGTTTTGATTTTTATGACTGATGACACAGTGAGTAAACACAGTTATAATACCCACAGCGGCCTAAGAGGAAACTATGCTGAGGGTCCATTCTGCCTCCATTCTGTAGACATCGTGCTAACGTTGGACCCATGTGATTTTAAATAAGCAAACAAACAAACCCAAAGCCTGTGCAACCCTATCAATGTTTCCATACCACAACTGGCAATTCTTGGTGTCAGCCCAGCTCTTTCCTTTTGAGCCAGGAATGCACTGATTGGATATTATTGGACTTAGGGAGAAGTCCCTGATTCTCTCCTCTCTCCCTAATTAACATGGCATATATATATATATATATATATGTATATATATATATATATATATATATATATATGAAATATTATATATGTGTGTGGGTAAATCATATTATATTTCATGGGCCATTTAATAAAATTTTTCAGTAAGTAACAATTTTAGGTAGGCAATTGAGAATAAAATAAACATTCATACCAAGGCCCAGTGATTCCTCTCTAGTCCCCAGGGAGACTGATTAGTGCTCTCATTTATCAAGAAGTCTTCTCCAAAACACACTTTGTGACCTTGAGGTTGTTTTCACTTGGTTCGTTGATATCAGAGTTAACATTTGACTCAGAAATTCATTAGTTTGTACATGACATAGTGATTTCGTGTTGGAGTCACTGAAGTCAAGTTACATTAGATATACGTTTATCAACCATGATGATGATTGTAAAAAGAGTAGTTTACATCCAATAAACATGGGTTATGTGTCAAGAGTTTTCCATGTATGATCTCTTACATGGTTGCATACAGATAATTACTGTTACAGAGATCCTAGAAGATACTATAAGGAGCTCTGGTGGCATAGTGGATAAGGCATTTTGTCTGCTAACCAGAAAGTCTGGGAGCTCTGGTAGCATAGCGCCTAAGGCACTTGACTGCTAACCAGAAGGCTGGCGGTTCAAACCCACCAGCCACTCCTCGGAAGGAAGGTTGGGCAATCCTACTTCTGTAGTGATACTGCCTCGGAAACCCAAGGAGGGGTCGCTATGAGTCGGGGCCGACTCGACGGCAAACAACAACAACAACCAGAAAGTCAGCAGTTCCAACCCACCAGTCGCTTCATGGAAGGAGGATGGGGCGATCTACTTCCATAAAGATTTACAGCTTTGGAAACCCGATGAGGGTGGCTATGAGTCAGAATTGACTTGATGACAGTGAGTTCTTTTTTTTTTTTTTTGGTATAAGCTCTGGTAGCACAGTGCCTAAGGCACACTTGACTGCTAACCAGAAGGCTGGCGGTTCAAACCCACCAGCCACTCCTCAGAAGGAAGGTTGGGCAATCTACTTCCATACTGATACCACCTCAAGAACCCAAGGAGGGATTGCTATGAGTTGCTATGAGTCGGGGCCAACTCGACGGCACATAACAACATAAGATACTATAAGATACTGTTATAAGCAGTGTCTTGTTGATGAGGAAAGTGAGTGAGGCTGCTGTACATTGTCTAAGATCACTCTGTCAGGGGCAGATCCAGGATTTGTGTTAGATAGTCTGACTCCAAGGAGCCCTGGTGGTGCAATGGTTAAGGGCTTGGCTGCTGCTCGAATAATTTCTTTTAGAAGGACCAGCACAAGGCTGTTTCCTATGAGGCAGAGGTTAAAGATGTCCTAAATGCCCAACTTTCCCAAACAGCTGGGCCACTCCTTATCTCTAACATCAACTCCTTCTCCTCCTCTCAGTGATCTCCCTCCTGTCTTAAGGTTCCATATTTCACTGTAATGTCTCAGAGAACTCAAAAACTGCCAAGGAACTGCTCACGTGGTAGTGGTGGAGGTTGGGAGACAAGTCCCAAGACTGTGAGAAGGTCTGGAGGATTCTCCCAAGTCACATGGTTGCAGGGGCTAGCGAACCCAAATCAGAGGGTCAGAAGACTGGCTGCTGTCTCAAGTCCACTGGTGAGATGATGATGAACAAACGTGGGAGCAAGAGAGTGAACTTTCCCAGAACATTCACATATATACCCTCAAGGAAACCAAGGATGGTGACTTGAGTCACACCCTCTAGCAAGACCCAAGATATTTCCACCCTCAACAGGCATAAAAACAAAACAAAACAAAACAAATCTCACTGCCATCTAGTGGATTTCAACTCATAGCGACCCCTCCTTGGGTTTCTGAGGAGGTATCTCTACAGAAGTAGATTGCCCAATCTTCCTTCTGAGGAATGGCTGGTGGGTTTGGACCACCAGCCTTCTGGTTAGCAGTCAAATGCCTTAGACACTACACCACTTGAGCTCCCTCAACAGGCATAGAGACTAGGATTTATAATATATTGCAAAATGGAGGACAATGGCTAGAAGGGCCATATGAAGCATTCACTGCACTGCAGCTGGTAACAGAAAGGTTGGCAGTTTGAACCTACCAGCCATTCCACGGGAGAAAGATGTGTTAGTCTGCATCCTTAAAGATTTTTAGCCTTGGAAACCCTGTGGGGACACTTCGACTCTGTCCTATAGGATTACTAAATTGCTATCAACCAATCAGGAACGGGTTTGGTTTTTGCATTTAGTCTGACTCTGGAGCCTGCCAAAAAACCCACTGCCTGTACTTCCTGAAGGAGTGTCTGGGGTGGTGCCAATGGTTAATGTGCTTGGCAGCTAATTGAAAGGTTGAGGGTTTGAGTCCACCCAGAGGTACTCAGAAGAAAGACTTGGCAATCTAATTCTGAAAAATCAGCCATGGAAAACCCTATGGATTGCACTTCTATTCTGATTTACGTGAGGTTGCCATGAGTTGGAATTGACTTGAGGTCTATTTCAATAGGCAGAGTTGTTAACTAAGATTTTGGAGTTCCTCGGTGGTAGCACTTGACTACTAGCCACAAGGTGGGTGGTTGAAACCCACTCAGAGGTGCCTTGGAAGACAAGTCTAGGGGTCTGTTTTCCAAAGGTCACACCCTTGAAAACACTATGGATCAGTTCTCCTCTGCACATATGGGGTCATCATGAGTCAAAATCGACTCAGCAGCAGTTGACAACAACAATATAGACCAAGACCACCAGCCACTCTTCAGAAGGAAGGTTGGGCAATCTACTTTCGTAGTGATACTGCCTCGGCAACCCAAGGAGGGGTTGCTATGAGTCAGGTCCAACTCAATGGCACATAACAACAACAACAACAACATAGGCAACAAGCATCTTGATGACAAAGACCCCCATCTCTGGTTTCCATCTTAAGGTAAATATCTCATGTTTGTTATTTGTTGTGTGGTTTCTTTGTGAGGCTTTCTCCAGAAAAGTGAGATATAGGTACTACTGGGATGCTAGTTAAGTGATTTACAACGTGGAGTCTGTGGTGTTTCTCTGTTTCCAAGTGTTTCAGCTTCTCCACACACCCTGGATCCCTGGGACCCGACTCCCAGCCTGTTGGGTGCTGTGTGACTGTGGTGGACTCCAGCCTTAATGTGCCTTGGTGACCTGTCCCCAGTTCCTCAAGTAGTTGGGCTCCAAACCTCAATGTGCCATAAAACTCACCAGGAACCTTATTAAACACATAGGTCCCTGGGCCCCACACTTGTTTTGATTCACAGCAAAGGCCCATGAATGTGTACTTTTAATAACACACGCCACCCCACCCACTGCCTTTGAGTCAATTGTGACCCTCATTGGGTTTTCCAAGGCTGTAAATCTTTATGGAAGTAGATTGTCTCATCTTCCTCCCATGGAGCAGCTGGTGGGCTTGAACCATCAAGCTTCTGGTTAGCAGGCCAGTTGATTCTGATGTGAAGGATTACCGTGAGTAAACACAGACCTATAGGTGGCCTCAATTCAAGGCCATGACCATCACTTTGTATATCAAGACTACAGAGTGTGCTTTGTACATTCATAGAACAAAAATATGCTTCTTTGTCCCAATAAATGACACATAAAGAAAAAAAATAAAGAAACACACACACATGCTACTGGTTTTATCAGAGAGGGTGTGAAAGGAAAGTGTCCCTAGACAGTGCTGCAGATAAGGGCCCATGCTATCTCGCACACCTGTCTGACACTCAGACTCACACCCTTTGTTATCTTTATTACCTTCTTTATCTTTATCATCCTAGTGTTGACCCAATGGGGGTCATTGCTTTGGACCAAAGGATACATAGTAGAGTTAGAAATAATTTTCCCATAACATCCAGCTTGCCTTCTCCCCCAATCCACTGTGTAGCTATAGCAGTATGATTCTGCCCTGCTCTGCTTATACTCCTTCAAGGGTACCCTTGAAAGTCCAAACTCCTTAATATAGCAAGCGGTCCTTTGCAATTTGGGCCTATTTATCTCTCCAGCTTCATCTCACCAATTTCCAATCTCTACCTCTAACTCCATATACCCAACTTTCCATTCTGCATTATACCCCCCTCCTCCCATTTTTAGTTTTGTTGGCCTATTCTCAGGTTCTTAGGTTCTTAGAAGTTACTTCTGACAGGAAGGTTTTCTAGGAGCCCTGGTGATACAATTGTTAAGCATTCAGCTCCTAACCATAAAGATGGTGGTTCAAATCTGCCAGCTGCTCCTTGGGAGAAAGATGTAGCAGTCTGCTTCTGTAAAGATTGACAGCCTTGGAAACTGTATGGGGCAGTTCTACTCTGTCCTCTAGGGCTCCAATGAGTTGGGATCGATTTTATGGCAGTGGGTTTGGTTTGGGCTTTGCTTCTGTAAAGATTTATAGCCTAGGAAACCCTATGTTTTTACTCTGTTCTAGAGGATCACTATGAGTTGGCATTGACTCAAAAACATTTTTTTTTTTTTTTTTGGTTAGGCTAGGTGAAGGACCTCTGGTAGGTTCTCCTGGAGAATCCCAGCTTACCCTTGGATTAAAGTTGTCAGCCTACTCCTATCAGCCACTTCTAACCTCTGGTTTCCCTGAAGGCAGGATATTGTTTTATCAGTGTGGAATCCTCAATGCCTTAAACATTGCTGGACACACAGAGGTGCAGATGCTTTTGAGTCAATGGCTGTGAAGTGAATGTTCTCAGCTTTACCACTTGATATGCATTCTCCTGCCCAACTCCTGGCCCCTACCATTCCCCAAGGCCAACTGCTCCTTCTTCTCCACTCCTGGGGCCAGAGTCTGAGCAACAGCTGGAGAAAATCACACAGCCATGATGATGAAATTCACCTCCAGTTTCACATTTTCACCTCTGTGCGGCTCAAAATCCTCTTATTCATACCTAGTAGGCATATATGCCTTTGCTCACAGCAGCAGTTTCACCATCCTGCACCCGTATTCCATTCCCCCTACTCCTCAGAGAGAGGCCTGACCATCTGCTTTGGCATCCATTGGCTTTCCTTCTCAGGGAAAGAAATCCCTTCTCCTTTCTAAGTCTGACCCCTCCATGTATTCCCTTGATTGCACTCCTAAGGTCCCTTCTGCCACTATGCATTAGCCATGATCTCCTTAAACTTTGATCCCTTCCTCAGCATAGGCTCCTGTTCTTCCACTGCAGACATGCTTATATCTGACCCCTCCTAAAACTTATTGCCACACAAAGCTTTCTTTTTAAATGTCTTTAACACCTATCCATCCATCCATCCATCATCCATCCATGCATCCATCCATCCATGCGTCTATCTGTTCATCATCCAACTGTCCATCCACCCCTGCCTCCCATCCTCCTTCCCTCTCCCCCTCCGTCCCTTCATTCACCCACCCATCTATACATCCATCCATCCATCCATCCATCCATCCACTCAACCATCCATCCATCCATCCAATTCCGTACACAGCAGTCAAGTTTGATAAGGTTGGGAGAGCTTTCATCCTAAGATACAGGTCTTCTTGCAGGTAAAGGAGAGAGGAAAGGAGGTAGGTTGGGTAGAAGTCTCTCCAAGAGAATCTGGCAAGGTAATATTCCAATTCACTGAACTAAATTTGCCTGTCAGAAGAGTCCCACCCCTTCCAAGAATGGACTTGCCTTAGTATCCTACTGCCTTCATCATTGGCTAGGGCAGCCTGTGGGAAGTGTGGCTTTGGTGGAAACCAAAACCAAAAACCAAACTCACTGCTGTCAAGTTGGATCTGACTCATAGCAACCCCTCCTTGGGTTTCCTAGGTGGTATCACTGTGGAAGTAGATTGTCTACTCTTCCATCCAAGCAGCGGCTGGTGGACTTGAACCGTCAGCCTTCAGATATGGATTTTGTAGTTAGTGTTGTGGGTCAATTATGCTTTCCACAGACTTGAGAGGCTCATTTTTGTCACCTCTACACTCTCTTAAACTTAATATTTTAATATATTATTTTTAATATAAAAGAAGCACAGTACTCATGGATGAAATTTTTTATTTCATGAGCCAATCTATTGTTTAGTTGAAACTAACTAAATACTCCAGGAATAGTTTGAGTTCAAAATTTAAAGGGTATCTCAGGGTGATGGTTTTGAGGGTTCCCCAAGTTTCTGCCTGTCCAGTAAGTCTAGCCTTTTTCTTCTCTCTCTCTCTTTTTTTAAATCATTTTGAGTTTTGTTCTACAATTTTGTCCCTTTCTATCTGGGGCCACTTTTGTGGCCCTTGTCAGAAAGGTTTGTAGTGGTCACTGGGCACCATCTAGTTCTTCTGGTCTTTGGATAGGTGAGGCCATGGTTCATGTAGGCAATTGATCCTGCAGACTGGTTTCTTCTTGAGTATTTAGTTTCTTTCTTTTTCCTTTGCTCCAGATGAGTAGAGACCAATAGTTGTATTTTAGATTACTGCTTGCAAGCTTAACAAACTAAGATGTAGAATAAACTTAATATTGTAAGGTGTATTTCTCATTTGCTCCCTTCTTCTTTGTTGCTCTTTTAAAGAACATTCATCTATTAAGGTCCAGGCCAAATACTACCTCCTCAAGTAAACCATCTCTGAATACTTCAGCCCACATGATTCCGTTTTTAGAATTCCTATAGTAGGGACCAACAGTTTAACCTTAACTTGCTCTCTGATGATATCTTTTGTGTTAATTATGTCTTTCTAGTTCACCTGTGTGTTCCTTGGGGACAGCATAATACCTTATAGTTTTTTTTTTCTTTTAAATTCAACAATTTCTACATAAACCATTCTTTATATTTAAAGTATTTTTCTTGTAGTCAACATAGAGTTGAGTCTTGCTTTTCTTCTCAATCCAATCTCTGCCTTTTAAATTTTTTTTTTTTTTTTGGTTATTGTTGTTGTTGTTATGTGCTATTGAGTAAGATCCAACTCATAGCAACCCCTCCTTGGGTTTTGAGGTAGTATCACTACAGAAGTAGATTGCCCAACCTTCCTTCTGAGGAGTGGCTGGTGGGTTTGAACTACCAGCTTTCTGGTTAGCAGTCAAGTGCCTTAGGCACTATGCTACTTAAAATACTTATATTTAATGTGATTATTGATGTGACTGTGTTGAAATAAAGTCTTGCTTTTTGTCCCATCTGTTCTTTATTCCCTTTTCTCTCTCTTTTTCTGTCTTCTTTTTTGAGAAACTATTTTTCATAGTTATATTTTATCTCCTTTGTTGGCTTAATGGTAACAATTTTTGTTTATTAGTTTATGATTGTTTTAGGGCATACAGTCTACATCTTTAACTTATCACAGCCTACCTTCAAGTAATATTACACCACTTCATGTTTAGCACAAGAATCTCTAATTTACTTATTTTAATTGTGATTTGGGTGAAGATTTACAGAGCAAATTCACTTTCCATACAGCAGTTCAGATATACTTTGTCTCATGACATTGACCACAGTTTATCACAATGCAACAGCTACCCTCCCACTTCCTCCCCATAGTTACCTCTTCCCTGTGTCCATCCCTCCATGGAATCTTGCCCCCTGACCTGTCTTCCTGTGCATAAGCAGCCTTCTTTCTCCCATGATTATTCTCTCCAAGGAGAGTATCTACTTGAGGTAAATGTTCAACTCATATGCCTGTATTTTGTTTGGCTGGAAACCACAGGTGTGGGTTCAATTCCAGACCTGAAGGGCAGTTAGAGGCCATAGTCTCAGTGGTTCCACCAGGCTCTATTGGACCAGGTAGGTTCTCCTGGAGAATCCCAGCTTACCCTTGGATTAAAGTTGTCAGCCTACTCCTATCAGCCACTTCTAACCTCTGGTTTCCCTGAAGGCA